>NC_044927.1:9134222-9255770 GCF_003576645.1 Ipomoea triloba | reverse complement strand
ATATATATATATATATATATATATATATATATATATATATATATATATATATATATATATAATTTTTTTTTGTGTGAATATAGAGTTCTGCAATTTTGAATATTGAATTATGTAATTTTACTTCCCTTTGTCTCATTTTACCTGTCCTATTTACTATTCATTGGTTAAAATGTTAAATCAACTTTGTTTATTGCTCATTTTCTTTAATAATTTTTTATTATTTTTAAATTTAATTTTTTGTGTTTAATAGTACCTTAATGTAGTTTCTAAATATATAAATTTTATATATTAATGCTAAACTTAATATTATGAAAAGTTATATTAAAAATAATTTCAGTCAAGTCTCGTTAAACGAATCAGACAACCAAAATGAAACGGAGGTAGTATATTTGAAGATATGCAACTGAAAAATGTAATAATAATCCATAATAAAGTGTTAGATACTTATAAAATGAATGTGTAATATAATACTTTTGAAAAAAAATGTAACCAGACTACGATAAGAACTTTGAACTCGAGAGCAAATCGAACGTATCCAAGATCTGTCGAATCCATATTTGTTGAGGATGGAGAACCCATTCAAATAGATGCCATCCTCCTTTGTAAAGTAGATAGGGTGATCGAAGAAATGGTGGATAAGCAACTTGGGTACTGTACGTTGTAGAGGGCATAGCTTTCATGTGACTTGAAGAAGAATTTTCTCTAAAGTGTTTGGGAACAGAGTATATCCCCTGATGCTACAAGGATAAACTTCAGCAATGAAATTTATATTCAAAAGCTAGCTGAAGAAAGAGAAAGTTACTGATAATGCACCATAACTTGATGTTGCTGATGCTAATAGAGCACATCAAAAGAAGATGAAGAAATCTTTAATTGAATCAAGGATTCAACTTTCGCATGTACGAGAATAGAGACTCTTGAAAACTTTGTGGCAACTTTTAAGAAATACATATTTGTCGAAAATTACGTCGCAAATTTGTCTCAAAATTTTGCGCCAAAACTTACCGCTAATATTAGCTACGTATTTAACGACAAAATACTTATGTCGCAATTTCGTAGCTAAACCGTCGCTAATTGTCAATCGAACACAAAACATTAAATCTGTCACTAAATTGTCGCTATTCCGTCGTTAATTAGCAACGGAATATATCCGTCGCTAAATCCATCGTTATATTCGCGTGTTTTTGCAGTGATACACAAATGTCCATCAAATCTAACACTAAGTAAATCCGTGAAATGTTGGGTAAAACTTGAAAAGAACAAAAGGAAGTAGAAAAGAATTAAGAAATCTGAACAAATTAAAGAGAAGTTGAGAAGTGGAAAGAACATGAAGTTCTACAAAATTAAAGCTTGGTGCCAATCGAGGATCGAAGTTACATACTGACTAGCACCTTGGAAATATTTTATTAAACTTGGTCAAAGATTAAAAACATTGCCCTTATTGATGGAAGGAAGATTGGATAATGTATTAATTACTTGGTGAAAAATGAGTGTTTTGGATGGCCAAGACCTTATAGAAGTTTTGTTGAGAACTACCTGTGCATGAACGTGAGAAAGGATTTTCAGGAGATTTGTCAAGGATATAATCTAAGGAAGAAGGTACAACATCAATATAATGAAGAACTTGACAAAATGTGAGGAGAGTAGAGGTAAAAGACTTATTTTATTTTGGAATTACAGCTAATGATTGTAATGTTTACTTATTTTCTGATGTGATTGTCTTATTGAACTTTAATGAACTGTGAGATGTAATCTAATCAATAGTGAAAATTCATCTATTTTATGTTTTGAAGTTGTAATTCAAAATTATTAATTACTCCGTATTTTCTAGAAATCGTAATAGTGTCAAACTTAAAATATATGTATCGGTATCTAAATTAAAAAATACTCCAAAATGTTTGAAAAGACATGCTATTTGAAAATCATCCATGTAATGATGAATGCATAGGTTTTCACATCATCAAAAACAAGAAAATTATTGTTATGAATAATTTGTAATAGATTTTGTTGATACAAAATTTACTAGGAAATTAGGACTGTGAACTTTTATTTTTAGACTTAGGATTTTTCATTCATACTTGTGTACTGGAAACTCTTCTATAGAGGGTCAAACTATACTACTCGAAAAGTCAATATCCGAACAGTAGTATAGTAGACTCAAATATTACTACCCGAAGAGTATACAACCGGATAGTAATGGAGCTAAAGAGTTCAAACCTAAAAGCCCGCGAAGTGTTCAAGACCAGAAGATCGAAAAATTCAAGAGCGAAAAAGTTGATCTAGGTTGTATAGTCGTCAATGGTTGACTGATTGTCAAAACCTGAAAAAGTAAAGTTGTCCAACAAGTACGAAGAGATCGGAATGTCGTCAATGTCACGAGAAATTCAAATTCTAGAAGTGACTTTTCACCATTCTGATTGTCAAGCGACATCCTATACAATGTTAGTAAATGATTTAAAACATTCCAAACCGTATAGTGCAAAAACAATGTTACCAAGGTTTCAAAAATTCCTAGGTATATTTATCGAGGTAGATTATCCATTTTTTACTAGGTCAAAAAGAAAACCAAAGAGTCATGATTCAAATAGCCAATGTATAGTCGAAAGGATGGAACATCTAACAAAGGACAATCTAACATACAAAACCACTGGCCATATCATTGGTCGAGATTGCCGTTTGAATTTTGTTTCCCTGTAATGGACAATTCAAGGAGTCTATAAATACCTCAATTTAAGATGAATTGAAGTATTGTCATTCTGTGAGAAATTTCACGAACCAAGGGATTAATCCAAGTACTGCCTAGTTGACAAGTTAAAGAGAGAAAAAAGCTAAGGTTCAAGTGCAAGATGAAGAACACTAGACTCAAGCAGCAATCAAGATCAACCATCTAGAAATTGAGTCAACAGTTGGAGAACCTTAACAAAACCTATGATAAGCAACCAACATCTCCACTTATAAAAGTATAAAGAGGAAGGGTATCAAGTGTAGACTTGTGAAAACCTATTGAGGCTTGTTGTTGGCTATGCGATCAAAGCACAAACACTCACCACTTTGTATTATAGAGAAAATTATTTAGTGGAATCTCTTAGGTGTTCTAAGAGAAGAGTGGAGTAGATATTTTCCGAACTACTTTAAAAATTAGAAAAATATTAAATTTGGTGCACCGCTGATGTATAGATGCTATACATCGGTACTAGCGGTACTTTTAGAACAATTTCAATAGATATCGGGAGGTAATCTTATTGTGTAAATATCCATGTCTTTGTACTTAAATATGCTTAGTAAATTGATTTTGATCTAGGCTTGTGCCCCGTGCATTCAACCGCGTTAACATCTTGGTGTCAACTTAGATTTATTTTATCTATTTTTCATTTGCTGTGTGGTATAAATATTCCTCAGTCCCTCAATCATATTTACGTGTATCAGTTAATCAGTCTCTTCACAGCAACTGAAAATGTGGGAGACAAATTAAAACTGAAATGTAAAAATAAAAGTTTATTTATAAAATTCATAAATAATTCGAGTCAACAGCAATTATATCCGATTGTAAAGTAAGTAATAAGTTGATTAGTCAAAAGTGGGGTAGAGAAGAAGTTATTTGATATTTGAGTTGTGGACAGGAAATGGTGGGGCGAATAGCATTCACAAATCACAATAATGCATATATGCGGCATGCCACGCTGATTTGATTTTGACTCCTCATTCTTCCACTTTCCCCATATTTCTAGTGTGCCTGCCCAAACAATTATGATCATTGAAACTTTACACAGAAACCTTTTTTTAAAATAAATTTACAAAAACTTCTTAAATGTTATAAAACATTAAAACATTTGTAAATGGACAGTTTAAGGCTGAAAGTCTATTACTCCGTACTTCATTGCTATTGAAACACTATTGTAGAATAAAAAATTACAAGATCGCATCAGAACTAATATTGTTCTTACAATAATGAAATTACTGATAACACATAGTGCTCATCCTACAATTAAATATTAGAATAATATTCAAATATCCTCTAATACCTTCGATTTATAAATGATTATGAAATTCATGAAATAAAGCAACACATGATTTTCTTAGGCCACTTGGGTATTGGCTCGATCTTTGTTTTGATCCTCACGATGTCAAATCGCAACTGGTTATGTTTTGCTTTAGCTCTATTATCCTATATGATGATAATAAAGTTTGTCTTATACAAATTATAAATGGATATGTTTGAATGATAGTGGACAATTTATATAAATATTCAACCCACGTATGCTCCAGAAGAGTACGTCAAGAGATTATAGTATAAAAATGATAAATTCTAATGACAATCCTGAAGATTGTACCATATCCCATCTCTACACCTTTTGAAACAATGACTTTACTTTAAATCATATAGAACTTGAAGATTGTTATCTTCAGGGTGAGACGGGAAGTACATTCACTCGAATCAATCCTGTAGATTAGGTCTTAAAAGACTAACAGTTGTACATTTTGCAACATATACATACCATGTAATCTTTTCCTCACTAGATTTTTCCATTGAGTTTTTCTACTGTGGATTCTAACGAGGCATGGATGTATTTAAATATACTATCCATATAACTTATACTCTTTTCTTGTCTAGATTTTACCCACATGGTTTTTCTAGCAAATTTTTAACGAGGCAAGATCGTGATCAAATAATGTCCAAGGAGGAGTGTTATAAAACATTTGTAAATGGACATTATTATTAGTAATTACTATTTATAAGTCATTATGGAGATGCTATGTAACGGTTATTCCCATTGTATTATATAAACTTGGTATGGCTAATAAGATGTGTTACTCTCTTTTCCCCTCTATCTCTTGTTTATTGTTTCTACATTGCTTTATCATTATATTGTTGATCAAATCCTATAACTCACCAGACACCGGTTAGGAGCTAAAGACTAATAGAGTAATAGGCATACAATTATAAAAATAAAAATGATTTTCGATTTGTACGTGCCATACTTCGCAGGAATATTAAATGACTCGAAATCATTTTTATATTTTTGAAAAAAATATTTATAAATATATATTTATATTTTTGCAAACCATAGTAAGAAGAGATTTTATGCGACGAACAGAACCAAATGAGTGTTAGCAAAAATTGAATTCACGATCTATTATATGAGAATTGATTATTGCTCTTTAATTTATTAGGATTCTGTATTCTAGACAATCTGGAATTCGTTCTTCCCTTTCTTGTATTATTGAGAGGCAAAAACTCGTGTGAGACCTTCTTATGGATCATTGTCTGTGAAAGGGGTCGGGTCAAGATGAAATGTAATACTTATAATAAACAAATGTAATACAAAATTAGGAATAAAATGTTTATTACTTAATTATATGAGAAAATGTAATACTTTTGAGGAAAAAAAAATATAATACTTTTACATTTTAATGTAAATGTATTACATTTTTCATCAAAAGTATTACATTTTTCTTTGTAATCGTAACAATACTTATAGGGAAAAATATAATACATTTGATGAAAAAATAATACTTTCACATCAAAATATAAAAGTAGTACATTTGTCTTAAAAAATATTATGTTTTCTCTTATAAGTAACAAACATGTTATTCCAAATTTAGTATTACATTTGCTAGTACAAGTATTACGTTTGCATATTGACCGGACCCGATCGACCCGTCTCATACCAGTGTGACGAATATATCATTTATTGCATTCCTATCCTAATTTAGACTCTTTTTATCTCACACCAATGGATTGATCAATAATAAGATCATTCCCAAAACTATTGTTCTCATCGATATCAGTAAACCAAACAATCCATGGCTACAAACTCTACCAAGAAAAAAAACCACCACCGCCACCACCAACCCCCCCCCCCACCCCTAGCGACACCCCCTCTGTAACACCCCAATTTTCACATCTTGGATTTATTACAAAATCCTTAAAATATAATACATTGCGGAAGCGTCTAACCAGCAGAAAACTGGGTGTTACCGCCACGCTTAGGTATCTTTCCTATACCTAAACGCTAAGGCTAAACTTACAACCTCAAATAACCATATCAATATCCAGATATGTACATATGGAAATAATCCCTCCAGGGTGTCTATTCTAGGATAGAGTAATCTTCAACCTCGACTCCCATCCTATTTAGAGCTCATCGGCCACAGGGGTCCACGCTAGACTGCATCTAATAAAGGACACAATGAAGTGTAGTTAGCGCGACGGCTAAGTAAGGAAATCCATTGTCACTCGAAAGTAAACAAAGGTTTTCGAAAACAACCATCAATAATAAATACAGTAAGATAAACATTACCCAACGGTCGCAGTCTACCTGCAATCATTCTAACAACAAACAATACCACCTTATATAAGTAACTTCGGCACGTAACACAGTCATTAATTCACACGTGAGAAACACAACACCCACACTACTGTTCGAGACACCTGACAGTTAGTTCTCACAACTCCACTCAGCGAATAGACTTCGCTCTGCAGTATGAATCAATCATACAAAATCTCACCATTCACTCAGCGAATAGACTTCGCTCTGCAGTATGAATCAATCATACAAAATCTCACCATTCACTCAGCGAATAGACTTCGCTCTGCAGTATAGATTAATCATACAGACTCCCTCACCATTCATTATTATCACACGACTCCATAACCATCATACTTACTCAAATATTTTTCCCCAAAAATACATACTTTGGTTAGTGTTACTCCTATTACGGAAATCCAAGTACCGGAGTCACAATAATTTTCAAACACAATTATTTTCCAAGTTAATAAGTATAATGCACAAAAATAATATTTGAGCCTTTTGAAAATTCACCCGGATGCCCGTAGGCTTTCAAAACATCGCAACACTCAGGGTTAAAAACATCGGGGAAAAACCGGGTCAAAAACAAGTCGAAAACGAGTCCGCGTCAAATCTGCCAGAAATTTCAGTTGGCGCAGTCCGAAAGATTGAGCCGGTAAAAATAGTTCCCGAACTCTTTTTCACTTGAAATTTTTATGGTAGAACCCCAACTTATAGTACTTGATGTCCATAAAAAGTTTTGGTCATTTTGATCCGCGAATAAACACAGAAAATTCAATTTTTGCCCTTGGCAGTGTGCTGTCCAGAATATTTTTCTCTCTGGACCAGTTTTGGAAAAAAATTCGAAAACCATACTTATACTACTCCGATCATTATGAAATTTTATATGCGGGTTCTACACTTATAGAACTACATGTCTAAAAAAAATAGGATCAAAATACCTTACCAATTTTTCCCAGTAATTTTCGGAAGTCACTGCCAGAGACTAGCTTGATTTTATTTCAATATTTTCACAAGTATAAGCCTATATGGGCATAAATACAACATATACATGCATAAATTAGCTATAAACATGCATACAAAAATTACTAAACATTAAAGTGTAATTTCTTTGAGCCAACTTGTAGATCCACAACTTAACACATAATTTTCGCATAAAATTCCTAGTCACATAATTTACTAGCATTTGTTCACCTTCAAGTGACTAAACCAACTTAAGGGATTCCTTACCTTGATGGAAGATTTTAAAACCGAAGAAGTGTTAGATCTTTTCCTTGAATTCAAAGTCCCTAAAAACATCACCACAATAACAATATTTTTCATGCACTAAACATTAACACTTAAGTTCAAGCTTAAGTCTTAAAAAGGAATATAACCGAACAAAAACCGAAGTTCTTACCTAGAGTAGAGTTCTTGGAGTTGAGGAATTGCCTAGGGTGTTCTTGGATCACAATAGAAGACTAAGATAATTTCCCTTCTTCCTTCCCTAAGTGTGTTTTTCGAAAGTGAGAGTGGAAGAGTGAGAGAGATGATCATGTGCTTAGTGTAGATTTAGTTCTTGAAGATCAAGTAACAAGTGCAACTAGGCCATACCTCATAAATGTCACATTTAATGCCCAATCTTAGTCTTAGATTTGCCTTGCCACTTGTCAACACCCCATGGAGTCCTTAAGAAGATCACAACTTAAGTGGCCAGTTTATGGTTAAATCAGATGAAAGTTCGGAGGATTATAACTTAATTCGGGAAAATTCTAATACCAAAATTATTCTAAAAATACTCCCATCGCAAATCACCAAATTTGGGAATTTTTCGGTATTCCGCGAAATATAGGTACAGAGTCCGTAACAATTTATCCCTTACAGTCCATTTAAAATTTTTCTTGAACTAACTAGAAATTCAGGCTTAATCGCATGATACTTAATAATCCAAATTCTAGAAAAATTCAAACTGAATCTATATCCTTAAAATTTTCTCGGTTCGTGACCGGTACGTAGTTCGCAGCTTATCGATAACTAATCCTAAAAAAAATTATTTCGAGCACCGAGAAGCCTTCTCTTAAATGTCATAGCTTAAAAAAAAAATTTTATATCGATATTCTCGAATCTTAACTTTGTCGGAAAAACCGAGGGGTTACAGTCTTCCCCCCTTAAAATAGTTTCGTCCTCGAAACTACTCCTTTCGCCATTCGATGGTTTCTACTTATTCTTCTCCTACCTAAAACGAATTTCTAGCATGCCTAATCTAAACACACAACTTAGTCAGGCATATAAAAGTTAGATCGATTCCACCAACCTGAATTAAATAATTCCGGATAACGTCCCATCATATCGCTCTCCAATTCCCATGTAGCTTCATCGGGACTGTGGTTCGACCATTGTACCTTGATCATTTTGACTGATTTTCTCCTCGTGTCTCGCGTCTTTGAGTTCAAGATTCGAATTGGTCTCTCCTCGAAGGTCAACGAATCGTCCATTTCCAGCTCCTACCTCGCACCATCTCCGATATTGCCTATCCAACCACAACCCCGATAAAATACCCTAGAAACAGCCCATCACTTTATCTTCATTAAACTTACTTCCTCAAACTATTTTTTCTAGAAAACTCAACTTGTTCCCGTTCTCTACTGTCAAAATCTTAGTGGATATTTTGATGGCATATTACTGTGTCTGGCTTTAAGGCTCCGGATGAGTGT
Source organism: Ipomoea triloba (assembly GCF_003576645.1). Lineage (NCBI taxonomy): Eukaryota > Viridiplantae > Streptophyta > Magnoliopsida > Solanales > Convolvulaceae > Ipomoea > Ipomoea triloba. Next base: position 9,246,766 of record NC_044927.1, on the reverse strand, counting down.
TTCGCTGTAGCCAATCCTACGGCCGAAAATTTGGCATATCAATATTCTTTGATTTTGTCCATATATGCTCATCTCGTCTGTGTTCGTTGAGGTTTTGTATGTTGTAGTGTGACATGCCATGTCACGAGCCCTATGGCAGACTATTGAAATTGCATTTGGATCTTCTTCTCGAGCATGATATCTGAGTCTCTATAGTCAGCTGCAGTCTTTGCGCCAGGCGGATTCCACTCTGAGCGACTATCTTGGCAAAGCCAAGGTTTAATAGGATTTCTTGCAGAAGGTAGCTGACCAATTCAATTAGTTCGGATGCACGGAATCTCTATCTATTCAAAGGTCTTCAAATTGAGTACCGTGTGGTGATCTCTTAATTGACTAATAAAGAACTTATGACAATTGATCAACTCAACGACTACCATTTGTTTTTGACAATCTAGCATAAAAGTAAATACAAGTAAACTACATATCCACGAAAGACCAAATGACAGACATCTTCACCACTAATTAACCACAACAATGTTAAATAACCTAAGGAACAAACTTAATGTTCTCTCTAGAGAACCTTAAGCTTGAGGGGGCGGATTAGTACTTTGAATTCTATTTCTAAGCACACTAGATTTCCTTCTTCGTCTCCTTATATTATTGAGAATATATCATTTACCGTTCCTATCATAACTGGGAGTCTTTATATTCTTATAAATACATATTTTCATATACTTTAAATGTAATATACAATAGGAGTTATATATTTGTTTATTTTACATCGTTTAAAAAAATAAAGGAGACAATAATTAAATAATTAATTACAATAGGAATTTTTTTTTAATGATATCTTGTTATCTAATTAAGTTATGACAATATCAATCAATTAATTCATCATAAATACGTAATAATAATAAGTATAAAGATAATTTTTTTTTAAAGTTTCATAGATAATGACATATTAAGAATATTGAACGTAATAGATAAAATTAAGATGAAAAAACAACATTTTTTCCATTGTGGGATCCAAAGTCCAAAAATGATGGAGAAGGATTGGTTTGGACTGTGGTGGCCGTGATTAATCCGTGCTTCTCCCGTAACTGCTCCATATGTTACCTTCTAAAATATTGCATCAATAATATATATATATATATATATATATATATATATATATATATATAATGCATGCAAAAAATATGGTTCCGCTGCTGCACACTGCATTTACTAACATCACTACAACTTTAAAATGCAATATTGATGACTCAGTTTTTTCTACGCTTGAAAGGTATATGTCGTCCTGCCCACTTTTGCACCATTGAATTGACATTTGAAGACTTTTGGCTTGGTGACACATGTTAAAGAATACTTGGTGATAAGATTCGAATATAAGTATATACTAAAATAATTAAACAATAGATATAGCTTTTGAGCGAGTATACTAGGTCTCAATGTGAGCTGGCCTGGTTGGTGTGTGTTGTGAGCCGCATAAGGGCAAGCTCAAATTTTTTTAAAAACTTTTAGAAAGAAAGTAAATACTTATATTATATTACACACTATATTTTAATATATAAATAGAAAAGACATAAATTTACACACTATATTTTAATATATAAATAGGAAAGAACATATAAAGTTAGGCAAAAACTTGTGTAAAACCGCCTCACCATGAGACATGTGTGCGTTCAATAGAGGATCCACCGCCTTGAGATAACAAGGATGTTCCAGTCTATTCAATAATCATACAACGAGAATCTCTGGCTAGAGTACAATGAAGTTGGACTTTAGGTTAAGAATATTGAATAAACATATTGACCGGGTTTATGGGTTTGACCAAGTTTGACCATGACCTTTACCTGGTTTGGAACAAGTGTTGTGTGGAAGGAATGTTGCATGATATTTGTAACGGAAATGTTCATTATAATATATTAATATATATTCATTGTTAACTAGGTAGTCATGACATACTGCTAGGTGTCAGTCATGACTTACGAGTTATTTAATAATGAGTTATTAAATATTACTCGTTGCTAGTTGAACTATGAACCTAGAAAGTCACACCTTAATGGTTCGTGGTAATGCTGAGAACTTTAAAAGAAATCGATAAAAGTTATCGATATTGAATTAATACATTAATTATTGATTAATGGATCAATTCAATATTGGGTAGTTTTGGGCTTTTAAATGCTAGCACCTTTGGGCCCAAACCAGGCTATATATATAGCCTTGCCCTATTTCTTATTTCTTAAGAGAGACAGTAGCAATACAGAGATTAGTCTGAAAAGAGTTTCACGTAAAAATCTATGGAGTTCTCGCGTGCCCGACCGGTGGACGGACTAGAGGCCGGACAATTGGACGGTTCAAGCTGTTGACTCTGCCAAAGCGCGCTTCAAGGGTAAAAGCCTTTTAATTCCCTCGTTTACGTAGAATCATAGAAAATGCGATTTGATGCTTCCGCTGCGCCTGTATGTTTTTCTAACAATATTTTTTTGAGTACTATCAAGTTTATATATTACGAGATAGTATATGTTCAATATACATTCTCGATTGACTTATTCAGATGAGTGTTAAATTTAAAGAATTCGTTGATAAATTTGTTAGTTGTAAACTTACCATTATCAAATATTAAAGTTAATAAAATTTGCTATACCTTATCCTTTAAAAAAATGCATTATGTGCCTTTGAAATATTCAAATTACTTTATAAAATATTGGTGTAACATCCCATATTTCAAAAAAATCAAAGCTGCTTGGAAAAAAAAAACACTATTTTAAAAAATAAGTGAAAAATTCAAACTATATATTATAGGATCAAGTCAAATTAGACCGACTCATCCATAACACCATTTTAAAATGAGTTAAAGGATTCAAACACCTAAATTAGATAGTAATTAAAACTAATTAATACACAGGATGCTATTTTCAAGGCTCAACCCCTGGATGTACCCAACATACTAAGGTTTTTTTTTTTTTTTTTTTTTTTTTTAGTACTGATTTTGTTACAATGTAGTATTTGTTAATAATTACTTTCTCAACCTACCGAAACACAAAGAGTTAATATTATTGTTCTCATCGGGACTCAAACCCTCGAACCCATGACCTCCCATTTGAGAGAGTCACTTCGTGCCACTATACAACAAGGTCATTGGCCAACATACAAAGCTCTATTTGTTAATTTATTATACAATATAAATTTATACTAAACACATTTCTAATGACTTATATTGTACAAAAAGACATTTCCAAGAAAAATAATGTGTTTCTAAAGATTTCATATACCAATGCTAATACTTAGCTTTTAGAATAATACATATCATATTTATACTAAAAGTTAAGCTTTTGTAATGTAACAATTTTATAGTTTTAAAATAATACGTCTCACTTAAAAAAAAAGAAGAAGATATTTGTTATTTATTTATTTATTGATATATATTACATCTTTACTTATAATAACATTTAATTCCTAAAGTATTAAATTTTGTATAAAAAGTATGACATTTTTATTTGAAAATATTACACTCTACTTGATAAGTAATATATACTTCAATTCCAAACTAATACTTAAGTATTCCCTAATAAGTAATATTTTAATCAATATGTATTATATTTTGGTATAAATTTGTCGAGTAACATTTCAATTCCTAAGTACTCCGTAATACTTAAACATTTCTAATAAGTAATACTTTAATTCTTAAGTATTATATTTTGTCCAAAAAGTATTACATTTTATCTGATAAGTAACACTTCAATTCTTAAGTGCACACTTACATATTCTCAGATAGATAATATTTTTATTCTTAACTATTACTATTTGTCAAAAAGATATTAGATTTTTTATTCTTAACTATTACTATTTGTCAAAAAGATATTAGATTTTTATTCAAAATTATTACATTTTATTTGATAAAACTAAGTAACACTTCAATTTCGAAATGATACTAATTTGAGTTTTGAGTGTTATTTATCAATGTATTCTTAAAAATTATTAAATGTTTGTTGAAAAGTATTACATTCACTTTTATATAAAGTTATACAAAATACATCAAAATATTAATTTTTATATAAAAGACAAATATATTATTTTAAAATTACTAGTTTATAAACATTAAAAGTATTGATTTATATATATATATATATATATATATATATATATATACATTTGTTAGGTTTCTTTTTTTGGTCATAAAAGTACAGGTATTATTTTTAAATAGTATTAGTTTTTATTAAATTCATTCCTTAGTAATTTGCTACAAAAAAATTTGTTTTATTTGTAGCAAAAAGTTAAAAACTGGTTATTATTATTATTATTTAGTTGGTTAATTGATTGGGTTATGATGTCATGCAGTTAGTGTACTGTCTAAATGTTGGTACTGGCATGCTCGTATTTATTTTCTGTCGCTGTACCCAAATTTGATTTTAATACATCTTTGATTCTTTGAGATCCGTCTTGTCCCAAACGTTATCTCTCACTTTTAAGTATTTTATATTATGCATATTCATTAATTTTTTTTTTGTCAGATCACGATTCACGCTGGCCATTTTTTTATTTTATTTATTTATTTTTTTTGTACAAGATGGGATTCGAACTCCCAACCCACTTAAGTAATAAGAGTTCATGACCATTCACGCCAATCAAGTTGGTTATGTATTCATTAGATTCTAAGGAAAAAAGGAAAAAAAAAATCTTCAAAAGCTAATTAAGTCATAATAAATAAAAGAAATAAGGTTCAAATTGGCCACTGAACGTAACCTGAAAGTGTAATTAGTATGCGTCAACCCTCAACACCGCCGCATGCCATAGGTTATGATAGTGTCTTGCCCTGTCAACATGCATGCCCATTTAAAATATAAAACATGTCGATAGTGGTAGAAACTAGAAAGTATATATTAAAAGTGGCAATAATGCACATGTTTATGTATATGAAATTATTGATAGGCCGGTTGCTAGACACTATTAACACTAGTATAGTATTAAACAATTTGTGTATGTTATTCATTTAATCTATTAGGCAATGCCAGTGTTGGAGTAGTTACCATATTATTTAATACTTATATTCTTAAATTTAATAAAATTAGTACAAGTTTAATTAAGAACATACTCTCTATGTCAAGAATAAAGGATACGAGTCCTTCAGAAGTAAAATATTTCTTGAAATTTAAACATACTATGTACTACCACAAAAAAAAAAAAAAAAAAAAAAAAAAAACCCTTTAATTCTAATGTTGGTTATTTTAGGAATACAAAGTCAATTATTTTCTGACATGGCTGATGTAATAAATAAACGATACGACGTTCGGTTTTTAAAATAGACATCGCATGTTATTTTTAAATTATTAAATAAGTACATACAACGCCGATTTTTAGCAAAAAAACCGATTTCGTACAGTTAAATTTAAAAAAAAAAAAATACCATGTTAACTTTTTAAGAAACTGACGTGGTATCATATTTTTAAAAAATAAAAAGATTCAATGTCAGGTTTTAGAAAAAATCGACGTCGTATCCATTTTTTTAATAATTATATATCAAGTAGGTTTTTAATAAAAACCGATGTGGTATCACTTTTTTGTAATTTTTTTATTTTAATTTAAACCAGAAACAACGTCTATTTTTATTAAAAACAAATGTTGTATATAATTATAAAAAATTAAAATTGAGACAATGTAAGTATTTCCTAAAAATCAACGCCATATCAATTTTTAATTTTTTAAAAACTATAATACCATGTCGGTTTGTCTAAAACCCGACGTGGTATATTTTATTTATTTTTGAATAATAAATTTAATTTATAATTTCTATACAAAGAATCAAAACAAATTTGCTGATCACAACAACATCCAAAACCTACACAATTTTATATTCAAAATCTCACAATTAATCAAAGTATTAAATCTCACAATTGATACAAATAATATCAATTTAAAACTAAAATTACCAACATCGATATCATAAGTAAATGTTTAACCCCTTATTGATTTTGATTTAAAAATATTACTCCATATATTTTTTTCTCAAAAGTATTACACTTGCTACTACACTCTTGCTCTTGCACAAGCTTTGGATCTAGTTTCTTATAGGTTTTTGTACACTTGTACTCAATTGCGCATGCGCATTGCTCACTTCCACATGCCGTCCTTAGAGCACGACATTCCGGGGAAGCACCTTCGTCAACCCCACGTATACTACAAATGTGTCATTAACTCATTATACCATTGGATTTCGTGGTATTGGACATGGAGGATCATGACTCGGGGGTGCCTCTAATCTTTGGGAGGCTATTTTTAGCCACTTGTAGAGCTTTAATTGATGTTGGAGCAAGAAAATTGGCACTCCGTATAGGATATGAAATGTCAATATAGTATTTTGACATTCAACAAGGCACCACACTTGAAAAGGCAGCTAAAGACAAAAAAAAAAAATACCAAAGAAAAGTGAAGAAGGGTCTTGGAGGAAGAGTTGGAGGGTGAGCGGTTTATTTCACCTTGTTGGGGTTTGATTTATGATAAGGAAGTGTGGTTGTTCGTCAGGCTAAATACGTTAAGCATAGCGCTTCTTGGGAGGCCACCCAAGGTATCATTCTTTTCTTTTTCCATTTGGTTATGTTTCCTTTATATTGTGTGGTTTTGCAGGTCATCTTGTAGGTATGATCAATCTTGTTGCTTGAAAAAGGCTTAAGTGAGGAAGACTAAGGGAAGAAAATCCAGGTAAGAGTCATGTACACATGCACCAAAGAGCGTTAACTTTTTTCATTTTCCTGGTATGAGTGGCATATGCACGTAACCAGCCTCGTGCAACTTTCTACGATTGCTAGTATGAAGCTAGGTACGCTCGTACTTGCCCTCATACACACACGTCGTGAAAGTTATATGAGCGGAAGTATGAGTATACGCGAGAAATGTTGGCCAAGCTACCCAAGTACAAATGTGTTTACGTGCGTACTCTAGTCGGTACTAGCGCAAAGATTTAGGGTATAAGTAGTTGTACGTGTTGAAGGGGATTAGAGGACTTTTGCCACTTTTTCAGAATTGACCCTTCTTGTACTTTGACTTTATAGAGATAGAAACTCTCTAGGGTTCTTAGATCAAATTGATAACTTGAAAACTTAATCTACCATTGTTAAAGACTCTTTGATTGGTTTCCAATTACAATTGAACTCAGTTTGTTCTCATTCATTTCACTTTTAATTCTCTAATTGCTTTATATATATGCTCAATTATACAAAGTAATTATAAGAAATATTGATTTGAAATATTGATTTTTCCCTATCCCATTGATATGCCTTTAGGCTCATATATATACAATATTGGGCAACGGTCATATGCCTAAAATAAGGTAATAATCTACAATATTCTAAGACTAATATTTTTTACATATTTATCTAATTCCTATATACTAATAATATTTTCTATACTCTAATACACCCCCGTAGTCTAAGCGGGAGGTTTATGCACGTTGAGACTATCTCGAAAGTCATCAAAGAGTTGTTGTGGAAGCCCTTTAGTGAAAATATCGGCAATTTGATAGCGTGAAGGAATGTGTAAGACACGTACTTGACCTCGAGCGACTTTTTCACAAACAAAATGTATATCCATTTCAATATGTTTCGTGCGTTGATGTTGAACCAGATTGCCGGAAAGATAAATCGCACTAATATTGTCACAATAAACCAAGGTTGATTTTGTAACTGGGCAATGAAGCTCCAAAAGTAAGTTTCGGATCCAACAAGATTCAGAGACAACATTAGCCACTTCGCGGTATTCTGCCTCAGCACTTGATCGGGATAAAGTAGGTTGTCTTTTTGCAGACCATGATATCAAGTTATCCCCAAGATATACACAATAGCCAGAAGTAAATCTTCTAGTATCCGGACATCCGCCCCAATCTGCGTCGGTGAATGATACGAGCTTGCTAATTGAAGATGGGTAAATATGAAGACCGAATTCAAGAGTACCTTGTATGTAGCGAATTATTCTTTTCAATGCCATCATGTGTTGGGTTCTTGGGTCGTGCATAAATAGGCAAACTTGTTGAACGGCATAAGAAATGTCTGGTCTTGTAAAAGTTAAATATTGTAGGGCACCAGCGAGACTACGATATTCAGTTGGGTCATGATAGGGATTACCTGAAGAGATGCTGAGCTTTGCTTTCGTGTCTACTGGTGTAGGAGATGGTTTACAAGAAGACATGGAAGCTCGCTCAATTATTTCCTCTGCATATTTCTTTTGAGAAAGAAAAAGACCTCCTGAATGTCTGGTGACGGATATGCCTAAAAAATAGCTTAGAGGACCTAAGTCCTTCATAGCAAATTCTGAACCCAGCTTGGACATAATGGATTTTCGAAGACTATCTGAAGAGGCTGTGAGGATGATATCATCCACATAGAGAAGGATATATGCTGTATCTGTGCCTTGACGGTATACAAATAAAGAGTGATCTGAAATGCTGTGACAGAACCCCATTGTAGCTACATAATCTGTAAAGCGTTGGTACCAAGCGCGAGGTGCTTGTTTGAGTCCATATAGAGATTTTTTCAGCAGGCACACATAATCCGGGTGTTGAGGATCACGAAAGCCAGGGGGTTGGTACATGTAGACAGTTTCGTCAAGGTTCCCATGTAAAAAAGCATTTTTGACATCCAGCTGATGCAGACACCATGATTTAGATTGTGCAATACTTAGTACAGCACGAATGGTTGCCGGTTTAACCACCGGACTGAACGTTTCGCCGCAATCTATGCCAGTTTGTTGTGATGCACCATTTCCTATAAGGCGGGCTTTGTGGCGCTCAAATGAACCATCAGAGTTCTTTTTATGCCTGAAAATCCACAAACTTCGAATAATATTAGCATTGGATGGACGTGGCACTAACTCCCATGTTTTATTTTTAATTAAAGCATCGTATTCATCCTTCATAGCCATTTTCCAATTGTGATCATTTAGAGCATGTATTGGGTTTGCAGGTAGAGGAGATATGGAGGTTGTAGCAGTAGTATGAAGATTAAAGAGTTTTCTAGGTTTAAAAATTCCATGTTGTGCTCTTGTGGTCATTTGAGGAGAATGAGGTGGATTTATTTGGGTAGATTCTTGGGTGGTTAGTGTTGGTGGCGTGGGCTGAGAGTTTAGAGATGATGAAGGTGTAGGTTGAGGCAAGGCAGTGGTCCGAGGAGAAAGATTGGACTGCGTTGATTTATTTTCTATTGGGGTTGCAGATATAGGTGAAGTGTATTGTTGGGGGGTCATCTCATGAGAGGGAGAATATGCCGGACTTTGTTGAGATTGAATGGGAGAAAGAAGAGGTGATATACTTTGTTGTTGGGCTCCAAGAGTAGGAATTGAGCCGTGAGGTAAGTATTTGTTAAAATATAAGCCTGCGTCCAAAAACTCATAAGTAGAGAAATTTGTAGCATGTAATTTGGAAAACGGAAAAGTATATTCATCAAAATTTACATGCCTTGAAATGATTATTTTTCGACTTGATAAGTCGTAACATTTATAACCTCTATGAGTTGCCGGATATCCCAAAAAAACGCAAGGAGATGATCTGGCTTGCAATTTGTGACGTGAAGTGGGGGGAAGTAATGGGTAGCATAAACATCCAAAGATCCGAAGATGAGAATAAGAGGGATCTTTTTGATAAAGAATTTTTGTGGGTGTTTGATAAGCAAGCTTTTTGTTGGGGAGTATGTTGAGTAAATATGTGGCCATTTGTAGTGCATGGTGCCAAAATGAAGGAGGTAGGGAGGCATGAGCAAGAAGAGTTCGAGTAATATTATTAATTGTCCGAATTTTTCTTTCAGCCTTTCCATTTTGAGAAGATGTATGAGGACAAGAAAAGCGAAAACGCATACCATTCAACTCACAAAACTTATGAAAGGACCTATTATTATATTCTCCCCCATTATCACATTGAAAACATTTTATTTCTTTTTCAAATTGGGTTTTGATATAAGTACGAAAAGAGAGAAAAGTTGAATATACCTGAGATTTGTTAGCAATTGGAAATGTCCATAGAAACTTTGTAAAATCATCAAGGAATAAAACATAATAACGGTGCCCACCTGAACTTAGGGTAGGTGACGACCACAGGTCACTGTGCACAATATCAAAAGGAAAAGAAGTCATGGATAATGAGTCATAAAAAGGTAATTTAACTTGTTTCCCAAGTGAACAAGAATCACAAAAAAAATTTTCCCGAAATTTATTGCAAATAATAAAATTATGTCTACGTAGAGAATTTAAAACAAGAGCTCCGGGATGCCCTAGACGGTTATGCCATAGTTGGGGAGATAACACGGCAAAACTTGAGGGTGTTGATGTTTCAAAATAAGGTCTTGCAGTAATTGGATATAAGTCTCCTGTGCTATCACATCTCATTAAATGCATCCCTGTCTGAAAATCCTTCACAGAAAATCCGTTAGGGTCAAATTCAACTGTGACATTATTATCAGTAGTTAATTTCCTTACGGAAACTAAATTTTTAATTAATTTTGGAACATGCAAAACATTATTTAAATTTAAGGGAGGATGGGGATTGGGTAATAAAGCATTGCCACAACCAATAATTGGAATAGTATCACCACTACCAACAGTAATATTTTTATTTTTATTCATATTTAAATAAGATGTAAGGTTACCTCCATTTGATGTCATGTGAGATGTAGCTCCTGTGTCCATGTACCATTGTTCATCAGGAGGAGCAATTGAGAGTGTATGCATAGCCTGTTGAATATCGGTTGGTGCATACGAAGATTGACCCAAATTTGTTGCTGCTAAGTGGGCCTGAGACGGTTTTGGTCCAAGGATAGATTGTGAGGGTGCTTGTGCTTGATTTCTTTGCCACTGGACTGGTGTGGTAGGATATGGGCAAGGTGGAGTAGCCCAAGGTTGCCATGGCCCATTCCACATAGGTGGAGAAGCCCAATTTTGCTGATAAGAATTAGAATTTTGCGGTGGAGAAGCCCAATTTTGCTGATAAGAATTAGAATTTTGCTAATAATATCTTCTATACTCTAATAGTAATATCCAGAATTTCAAGAAGCTTGTGCTGTTTATTCGTGAAGATCAAGACATTCAAAACCAAGTATTCTAGTTGGAGAAAGAAGAAGGTTTATGTTAAACATTTGTAACAATACTCGGTAGAAGTAGAAATAGGCGGAGTAAACTGGTTATAGTCGAAAAACTTGTGGAGTTCAAGGCTGAATTTGTGTCAAGGCTTAAAAGTCCTTTTGTACTAGTGGATTAGTGCAAACCTCCTTAGGAAGTATAAGGAGAAGAGTGGAGTAGGCTTGGTTAGCCGAACCACTATAAAAATCTATCTCTCTCTGTCTTTTATTTACTACTTGCATTGCATACATTCTCACAAATAAATATTGATTATTTTACAAGAACAAAAATACGTGCAAACAAACAAAAAGGGTTAATAATAATTTTCGTCGAGCATACTCTAAGAGTTGTTGAAGTTACCTCTTGGGTTACTTGAACGAATCCGTGGAAGTAGAAACAGGCGGAGTAAACTGGTTATAGTCGAAAAACCTGTGGAGTTCAAGGCTGACTTTGTGTCAAGGCTTAAAAGTCCTTTTGTACTAGTGGATTAGTGCAAACCTCCTTAGGAATTATAATGAGAATAGTGGAGTAGGCTTGGTTAACCGAACCACTATAAAAATCTATCTCTCTCTCTCTTTTATTTACTACTTGCATTGCATACATTCTCACAAACAAATATTGATTATTTTACAAGAACAAAAATACGTGCAAACAAACAAAAAGGGTTAATAATAATTTTCGTCGGGCATACTATAAGAGATGTTGAAGTTTCTAGACTTGTTCCTTGACTCTCCTGGACCAACAAATATATATATATATATATATATATATATAACGGATCATGTGAAATAGAAGCCTTAGGTGAAAAACATGGTTTAATCACAGCCATTGATTCATTCTAGATCAACAGTCAGAACGAAGGAATTTTTTTAAAAGAAATGCGGTGGTGTTTTGGTAATTTTGTGAAAGTTATTTTTCTTTTTTCTTCTAGTGAAAAGCACATTGTTATGCCTTCAGAGCTTGCACAATGTTATCCTTCGAAGTGGATATTGTTTTGTCTTAGCGTGCATATACTTGAGCCTTCCTAAGCACATTATTTAGCCTTCCAAAGCACATTGTTGTGTCTTGCAATGCACATTGTTTTGCCTTCCAGTTTTTAAATCATAGTTATTATATATATATATATATATAGCATTTGATCTTGAATTAATCACTAATTACTAATTTTAGTTGAATATTGTGATTGTTTATGATTTGTGTTGAATACCATGCATTAAATTTAGTCTTTTCAATAATTATTTCATAATTCTCTACCTTGCAATGCACATTTTTGTCTTTCCAGAGTTCTAGTGCACATTGCCTCTTCTTCCATAGCATGTTATTGGGTCTTACAGTGCACATTATTATGCCTTCAAGCTTTAAGATTGTAGTTGTTATATATATATATATATATATATATATATATATATANAAATATTGATTATTTTACAAGAACAAAAATACGTGCAAACAAACAAAAAGGGTTAATAATAATTTTCGTCGGGCATACTATAAGAGATGTTGAAGTTTCTAGACTTGTTCCTTGACTCTCCTGGACCAACAAATATATATATATATATATATATATATATAACGGATCATGTGAAATAGAAGCCTTAGGTGAAAAACATGGTTTAATCACAGCCATTGATTCATTCTAGATCAACAGTCAGAACGAAGGAATTTTTTTAAAAGAAATGCGGTGGTGTTTTGGTAATTTTGTGAAAGTTATTTTTCTTTTTTCTTCTAGTGAAAAGCACATTGTTATGCCTTCAGAGCTTGCACAATGTTATCCTTCGAAGTGGATATTGTTTTGTCTTAGCGTGCATATACTTGAGCCTTCCTAAGCACATTATTTAGCCTTCCAAAGCACATTGTTGTGTCTTGCAATGCACATTGTTTTGCCTTCCAGTTTTTAAATCATAGTTATTATATATATATATATATATAGCATTTGATCTTGAATTAATCACTAATTACTAATTTTAGTTGAATATTGTGATTGTTTATGATTTGTGTTGAATACCATGCATTAAATTTAGTCTTTTCAATAATTATTTCATAATTCTCTACCTTGCAATGCACATTTTTGTCTTTCCAGAGTTCTAGTGCACATTGCCTCTTCTTCCATAGCATGTTATTGGGTCTTACAGTGCACATTATTATGCCTTCAAGCTTTAAGATTGTAGTTGTTATATATATATATATATATATATATATATATATATATAGGTCCCTAATCAGGTGAGAACCTGCGGACAAATCCAAATAACTAATCTAGTAGATCTAACCGTCCAAAATAAACAAAACTTTATTATATTTATGAAAAAGACCCCACTCATTTTTAAAATTTGTAATATTTATGAAAAGGACCTCGCTCATATTTTACTTGATTTCCATCCATCAGATCTTACAGATCAATGGGTTGGATTTGTCCACATGTTCTTACCTAGGGATTGGTTCTCATATGATTAGGATTGAAAATGGTGTAAGGAAAACTAAAAAAAGAAATGTAAAATTATAAACTATTAATTATGATTAGATATATTAAAATAATGAGTCAATTCCTTTTTTGGTCCTAGACTTATGGTGGCAAAGACAATTTTGGTCCTCCATATAAAAATCGGACAATTTATAGACACAGTTATTGTGATGGAGACAATTTTAGTCCTCTGTCTATTATTTCGTTAGTTGACCATCTAAATAAGGGGCATTTCTGTCAATTCATTAGCAAAATTCAATTTAATTTTTTTTCCAAATTGAGTTGCCTTTGTTTGGCCTCCGTCTTCATCTTCCTCGCTTCCCTCTCGGCCAACAACAGAAGCTTTTGTAGCAATACAGGACGACGGCGAACTCCCCTCTTGTGCGACGACGGCGGCTTGGCGGCGAACTCCCCTCTTGTGCGACGGCGGTGGCTTGGAGCGTGGTTCGAGGCTACGGCGATGGTTTCTCGGCGAGCAGTGGCGAGGCTCCGACGACCCTGGCAGCAACAGCGATGGACAGAACGATGCTTGCACGCGACCTCCCCTGTTTCCGGCGATAACGACCGTGCGGACCAGAGTCGAGCCCCCTCCACCATCACCTCAAAAGGGTGTCTAGAAATTGAGCCCGTAAACGGCGTCGTTTATGTTGCCTTCTGCAGCAAAACGGCGGCGGCTTCTTCCACCACTAACAACAACAACACCAATATTTCTTCCGGTTCAAGCATTACCCCCTCAACTCTTCCTCGCGTTTGGATTCAGATCTTAGTCACACTCGCAAATACAGTTTCTTCCTATTCATCACCACAATCTCCCCAAAAAATCCATTGTTTTCTTCCCTGCGATCTAAGGCATAAAAAATTGTATTATTTATTATTATTATTTTTTTTGTTTAAAGTAGTAATCTGATGACTAATATGTTGGGTTTTTGTTTCTTCTCCTCGTTGGCGTGTGTTAGGAATTCTGAGGAGAAAGAGGAGGATTTCATGGCCATCAAAGGATCCAAGCTTCCTCAGCGACCCGAGCCAAATTTTTCTTGCCTTCTTCTTTTTAATTCACTTTTTAATGATATTTACTGATTCTCACTCTATTTGTTATAATTAATTAATTAATTACTAAGGAGTAATCTAGGACATATCGTGAAATGACATATTTACCCCCTCTCAAACGGCTATCTAACGGGAAATATAGACGGAGTACTAAAATTGTCCCCGTCACAATAACTATGTCCATAAATTGTCTGATTTTTTTATGGAGGACTAAAATTGTCTTTGCCACTATAAGTTTAGGACCAAAAAAGGAATTGACTCTAAAATAATATATCTTTATATATATTTATACTCACATACGTAAGAAAGAGAGGAATAGGAAAAGTAAGTGTTGTTACTTTTTGACACATTATGAAAGGCAATAATACATATCCTATTTATAGTAGAGGAAAATAAATAATGATGCTAACAATTAGGAAATAAAGCTGCAATGCTCTCCACGTTTTGCTCCCACACCTCACGTATAGCACCCGTTATTCCCATTACTTATTTACTTGGTTAAAATATTATAATATTATTATAACATTGCCTCCTTTAAACCAAGTTGGATTTATTGGTCATCACAATATCTTTCTTCAATTTAGGAAATGTCTCCATCTTCAGTAACCATCAGCAACTTGACATGCACTTGAACAATACTCAATGTTGATTTTTTTTTCAGTAACCAATTCTCTAATTCTGTGGTATTTGATATCAATATGTTTGCTACGACCATGAAAGACAGGATTCTTGGACAACGAAATTGCATATTTGTTGTCATAAAAAATAGTTGTAGGTGCTTCCTACTTGTGTTGTAAAAATTTTCAAAGTTCTTCTCAGCCAAATTGCCTGAGTAGCACAATTTGCTGCTGCAATATATTCTGCTTCTGCAGTTGAAAGTGCTATAATCTGCTGCTTCTTTGAAGACCAAGAAAATATGGCTGAACCAAGATAGAAGGCATATCCTGATGTGCTTTTTCTGGTCTCAACATCTCCAGCCCAATCACTGTCTGTATACCCATCAATTCAAGTTCCACAACTTCATTAGTAGAGTAAAAAATTCCATCCTTACTCGTACCTTTGACATATCTTAGAATTCGCTTTGCTGCAGCCCAATGTGATTCTTTTGGTTCTTCCATGGATCTGCTAAGTATTCCAACTCCAAAAGAAATATCTGGCCTTGTTGCCACCAGATACCTCAAACTCCCAATTAAGCTTTTATAAGCTATAATATTCACATTCTTACCAGACTCATCTTTGGACACCTTTAACTTTTCAGCTACCGGAGTTGAAACTGGTTTGGAGTTTTCCATTTTGAACTTTTTCAAAATATCAACATCATATTTCTTTCGTGAAATAAAGATTTCACCATCCATCTGAAAAACCTCAAGGCCAAGAAAGTAACACATAAGACACATATCAGTCAATTCAAATCTCTTAATTAGTGCCTCCCTGAATTCTGAGATTAACTTCAAGTTATTTCCAGTAAAAACCAAATCATCAACATACAGACAGATTATAACAACATCACCAGAATCAATGCATTTAACATACAAAGTGTGTTCATGAGGATATCTCATAAAACCACTTTCAACAAAATAAGAGTCAATGCAACCATACCATGCCCTAAGTGCCTGCTTTAAGCCATATAAAGCTTTATGTTCCTCTCCTATCTTCACAAAAACTTGGCATGGTATGTAACAGATTAGCGACGGATTTTTGTCAAAATTTGGCGCGCATTTTTTAGAAGCAAAATAAACCCGGAAATAATGCTCTAGCGACGGATTTTAAAATCCGTCGCTAGAAAGTGAGCGGGAATTTTTTTGACAAAATATAGCGACGGAAATGTGAATCCGTCGCTAAATCTAGCGACGGATTCACATTTCCGTCGCTAGATATTTAACGAAACTTTAAAAAAATGTAAAATAAAAATCTAGCGACGGAAATTTGAATCCGTCGCTAGATTTAGTGACGGATTTTAATTCCGTCGCTAAATCTAGCGACAGATTAAGATCCGTCGCTAGAATATTAACGTAGCGGGTTACGAATTTGTTTTACAAATTGAATCTAGAGACGTAATTTATATTCGTCGCTAGATTTAACGACGGATTCAAAATTCCGTCGCCAAATATGATAACCCTAGGTATATAAGTATTTTAATTCCATTTCTTCAGACTTAGAATTTCTTCCTTCCCCAGCAGCTTCTTCTCCTCTCTCTCTCTCTCGCTTGGAACCGTAGACCGGCGAACCATAGATCCTCTCTCTCTCGCTTCGAACCATAGATCCTCTCTCTTGCTTCGAACCGTAGACCGGCGACCTCGAACGTGGACCGGCGGGTGGAGTGGCGAGGCAGCGACAGTCGCTCCTTCTCGTCCAGCAGATCGAAGCCCGCGACGGTGGTGGTCGGCGTCCAGCGTACTCTCCTCCGATCTCCGTAGCAGGCGAGGGTGATGGCCCAGCAACGAAGGCGAGGCAGCGGCGATAGCAGGTTCC
Organism: Ipomoea triloba; assembly: GCF_003576645.1. Lineage (NCBI taxonomy): Eukaryota > Viridiplantae > Streptophyta > Magnoliopsida > Solanales > Convolvulaceae > Ipomoea > Ipomoea triloba. The sequence continues at coordinate 9,229,710 of NC_044927.1, read as the reverse complement.
GGCGAGGGTAGGTTCCTACGAGGGTGATGGCCTGGACCTCCAGCGTCGGCGTAGGCAGTAGCAGGTTGCGTCCTCTCTTCTTCTTCTCTTATTTGTTTATATTTATTTATTTAGTTATTTATTATTGAGTTCTACCGATTGCAAAATTTCTTTGTTGCAAGGTAACTAGGTAAGGTTTGTTATTGAAGAATTATTGTTGTTAATGATGGCTTATTGATTAATTAATGTTGTTAATGATGGCTTATTGTTGTTAGATATGTAGTTATATTAACAAGGAATTATTTATTTTCACTTGTTCAAACCATGTACAATGTACAATAGCTTATTTTCTACCTATTTTCTGCCTATTTGAGCTCTATGTTTAATTTTACTACACTAGCTTAGTTTGAGATGTATGGACAAATTATTTTTTGAGGGGTTTCTCTGTCAATTTGTAAAAGTTACTGAATCTATGTATTGGAAATATTTAGCCTCACATTTGAGAGCTTGAGGAAGAAGTGAATTTACTGAAGAATCTCACACATCCAAACATTGTGGTGAGTATAGTCTCTTGTATTTTATGAGACTGAGTATATTCTCTTGCAGTTTAAAGACTAAGTTATATTCTCTTATACGAATAACACAAAGCAATTCTTGCAGATCTATTTGTTGAAAATCTATTTCAAATTTCAATGATGCATATCACCACTATTTACGTTATTATATTAGTGTATTATTCAAAATTCAGGATTTCTTAATTATTATCTAGAAGTTCTAATAAAGTGTGTGAAATTACTTCGTCGATCTTGAATGCAAGACTTTAAGAGTTCAGGGATTATTTAACGTTTTTATAATTATTAGTCCAGATTAGATAATACTAAAAGACAAACAAGAATAAAAACACAAGTAAATGAAATGAACCCGGACACAAGAAATGATCACGTAGTTCGAAGCTAAAACTCCTACGTCTGCGGGGCTACTCAGCTTTTGCCCAATCCACTAGATGCACCAAGGTTTACAACAGTTGGAATATCTCCCAAACGTACAATGGTTCTAAACCAACACAACCTTCAACATCTACACTTGAATTGACAAAACTGCAAGCCAGGAATTCTTCATTTCATCACCACGACTCAGCATCAACGACAGTCTCAAAGACAGTAGCAAAACGCCATTAATTTTTCAAATAAATCCTCTAGAAAATCACGTGTGAAGCTCTGAACATATAATGTGTGAAGAGATGATTTTAGAGCTTCAAGTGTCTTCTTATTTATAGCATAGCATCCTTTAAAACCCTCACAAAAGTAGAGCTGAAATAAACCTTGATTAAATGAGAGCCACACCCCTTAAAAAACTGTTAGTCACATAAATTAATTATGTTGACTAAATCCTTGTTGAGAGCTTGCTGTCTAAGACAGCATCCGCTAACATAGCTTCCCTTTCAGCACTGGCGGACAAACTGACTGACGGTCCAAAAACAAATAAAAACTAGATATAGGCTAAGTGTATTTTTGACAAATAATATAGCCAATAACAAAGGACCGTGTATCATTTTTACACTTACAATTTCCCCCTTTGGCAATTATTTGACAAAAAACACCTTCAAACAAACTTAGGCATTTTTATGAAATTAAACATAAAACAATTTATTTAGCTTGCCATAAGTTAGTTTGGTAACAAGTATGACTACCAAAAGGATAAATACATATCACAAAATAGAGGAGAGAAAATACCAACGAATAGATAGCCCAAGAGACGAATCATGACACTTCATCCAAAAACATACTTAACCAACCATCAAAATATAGAGAATACTCATTCATCATCATAATGTACCATCATCCAATAAAAAAAACATTAACATCCATCCACCATTTCATCAAAAACCACATAAAATTATCCATAGAACATCAGCAAAAGTATCCATAGAACAGCAGCAAACACAGTGGATTTTCTCCCCATCAACTTATTCACTCCCGCTTTTTGTCAAAGAATTGACAAAGGGTGACCATCTAATCAGAATCAAACTCGTCTTCATCATCACCCGATCCCGACGCTTCTTGAGCAGGATCTTGTTCTTGAGCAGCTTGACGTGAGGCTTGAAGTAGCTCCAACTGGGTGAGTTCACGCATGTCAGCAAGATGAGACTTTTCAAGATCAGCAGCAGCAGTTTGAAGAGATGCAATAGCATTATTTATGTACATAAGTGTGGATTGGGAAGCTTGAACACGAGCATGAAGCATAGGAATGGCAGCTGTGTCAAGCACTAAAGTAGCCCTGGACAGAGGAAGAGGATGAGCCAGAAGGCGCAACAGCACGAACTGGGCTGAGGACTGGAACCGGGACAGTTCCAAGCTGTGGACGATGATCATGGTGATTTTTCAAACATAGCCGTGAATCAACAGTGTACTTGCTTGGAATTTCTAGCAACGACTCATTGTTTTAAGGAGAAAACCCTTGAGCTTTGAGTAACCCAAAAATCAGATTCGAAAAGGGAAGATGAATTTTTGACTCCTTCTTTGTAAGGACAAAATCCATGATGCGATTGTAGATTAAATCACCAAGATCAAACTTAACCATATGACGAACTTTGTAGAGCAAGAGAGCCATTTTTGCCAAAATCGTACTCGTGGAGGCCGTAGGAAGCCAATTGCTATTTGCTAGTCGAAAAAGAACAGAGTACATGTCAGTCAACTGTTGAGTAGAAATATTCCCCGTTGGCCAGGCAGTAAGCTTGTTGTGTGTCAAGGCAGCAGCAAGAGTGTCTAGGCCTGGATTGCACCTTTCAAATAGAGCAGCCCGATTATAAAATTTGTTGATGGTGTCCGGACTAAACTCATACCATTGGCCACAAACATAGGCTTTGTGAAACAATGTAGACTCTTGAGATGTGGAATCACTGGATAGATTGGATTAGAATTCAGCAGTTAACCATTCAGAACAGGGACCCACATTCTGGACAGTCTGAAGTAGATCTTGATCTTTCAACAAAGGAATGATATTGCAATTTCGCATAAGATCATCTACATCAATCTCCTTCTGAAGCTAGACACCACGAGAGTTATGAGTAGTCCACTCTCTAATCAGGGATGAATCACGCAAAATCGGTTTGAACTTCTCAATCTTGATATTTGCGGGCGGTGAGACAGGGTTGATAATGGGGCTAACAGAGGCAGCAGCATCAGCAGATCCGGAGGCAGTCTTGGACCGAGTCATCCTTGGAGTAGGAGTGGTCATAGCCTTTTTCCCTTTCCTCTTTTCACCAACAATCACCACATCACTTGTATCATCTAGCTTCCCTTTTCCATAAACTTTCTTTTTAGCTTTGAGGGAAGCTTGTTCAAGAGGGACCTGTATAAGAGGCATAAACACAGACACAGCAGAGCAAGGTACAGGTAACTTTGATATTAAATCAGATAGTAATTCGGTAGTGCTGGCAGACAACGGAATTGGACCAGATGAAGCTGGAACAGTGACTGACTCAGAGACATATAAAGGGCATGTAGTAACAGTGACCGGAACAGAGTCATCAGACTTTGAGACACCGAAAGCAGCAGGCAAGTCAACATATAATGCAATATCACGTATATTGAACGTAGAAGCATCAAGAGTTGTGACTTGCACGGACATAGACCTTCCTAAAACAGAGGCAGCAACAGAGCCAGAAACAGAGCATACTGGAACAGAGACAGAAACAGAGCCAGTAGCCACTAACGAATCAACAAATAACACAGAAGCAGGTAAATCAGAGGATAACGCAGCAGGCAAAAGCACAATATCAGAGTTAAAAGCAATAGGCACATTTAAAGGACAAATAGAAGCAGCCACAGATTTAAGTCATGTAACACACGAAGAGCTAGGCATATCCGAACAAACTAAAGCAAAAGGCAAGGAAGAAACAAAAGATAGTGAAACTGAAATAGGTAACGAGATAGTGCCAGTACTAGAGGAAACATAGAATGATACCACATTTTCAGAATTTTTCGAAGCCTCTAACGCTGCTTGAAGCTCTGCATCATCGACTTCCTCGTCACTTTCTTCAATCGGCCATGGCGCAGCACCAATACCCTGAGCCAATGTTAGTAGATTCCGCCTCTAAACACAGTTCTGGATCTGTACTAAAGAACCAAAATTTATTAAGAAAAAATAACTTATGGAATTATAAAATACCTGGTTTATTTCAATGTTGATCGTTCAATCTTGAATTTCCAGATTCTCTACACCTTCCACTAGTTCTTGAGTACCACTTTTCTCTTACGGTGCGTTTGGTATTTTCTGGGTTATAAAATCCGCCTTCCTGACCCAAACTTGTTTTACAAATGGTGCAATATGCTTGTGAATTTATTTCTCAACCCTTTAATCCTTGTAGAAATAGTAGCATTCAGGTCTGGTGTGGCCGCGCATCCTGCAATAATGACAGACAGGGTTATATCTCATGCGATTAATGTTTGAGTGCAATACATTACCATATCCTTGTCTAGTTGCACTAGATTTTGAAAAAACACGATATGATTCAGATTCTGTAACACGACGTTGTGGAGCTGAGCTTGATTCATGCATGTCATGCACTGGTTCAGATTCTGTAATACGGCCTTGTGGAGCTGAGTTTGATTCAGGTGTGTTATGAACTGGTTCAGATTCTTTAACAAAGACAGTATCTTTGTTCTTGCCACCGGTGAAGCCAAGCCCAAATTTGGTAGTAGTTTGTCTTCCTGAATCAAGTATTTCATCAAGTGTAGATGTGGTGTCCATCATCTTGATTTCTTTTTCAGCAGCTTGATTTTTGTACACTTTTCTTGCATTTTCTAATGCACCAATTTGACTAGACAAAGAGCAATGAACTTTAAGTAAAACCTCCCATCTGGAGTACAATTTTTTGTATTCTAATTCATAAGACATAGAAGGTAACTCGCGATCTTATGCTGAAATATATTCTCCACTGTCTGAACCAGCAAGCTCTTCTGTGTCAGGATCAACGTCAGCTATTGAGGTAAAGGCCACAAAATTACCATAATTTCGTCAGCCTCTAACCCAGCAGCTTCTGATTCAGGTTTATCGTCGCTCCAAGTTAGGGCCGTCATGGACTTCTTTCTTCGTAACTATGTTGCACACTCAGCCTGAATATGTCCAAATCCTTCGCATTCATAGCATCGGATGCCCTTGTTCGCTTTGTCTTTAGGTTTAACAGTACGTGAGCAAGATGATCTTAATGTTGATCCTCCAGATTTTGTCACACCTTTTGAGCTACTTGAGTTGATCCCTTTCTGATTTTGTACCCTAGCATTTTGTGTGTAATTCTTTTGCTTAACCTGTTTCAAAATTTTAGAAAAATGTTTAGATAATAAACCAATAGGATCATCAGAAAGCTCATCTGTATCAGCTAAGTCGAAGTCTTGTCCTTCAGCGTTGAATGCAACAGATTTCTCCTTCTTTGTATGATCAGTCAGGATCTCCATTTCGTAGGTCCTAAGACTTCCCATCAACGCTGCAAGTGTTTTATCTTCCCAACCTGCGTTTTCCTGGATAGCGGTAACCTTCATTCGAAAACGCGGAGGTAGAGAACGCAAGACTTTCTTGACCAATTTTTGTTGGGGAAATGGCTCGCCTAGCACAGCAGCTCGATTTGCCAGTTCTTGAACACGTTCGTTCAAGCTTACAATATTTTCGTTTTCATTCATCCTTAGATCTTCAAAGTCTGAGTGAACCAGCTGTAACTTTGATTGTCTTACCGAGTTAGTGCGTTCATAGGTAGTTTCCAATATTTCCCACGCAATTTTTGCAGAGTCACAACCTGCAACTAAAGTGAATCGGCGTTCATGCATTAGTGAATAAATTATATCTAAAGCTTTATTATTATATCCAGCAAGGGTCCTTTTAGCTGCATCCCATTCAACTTCTGGTTTAAGCACTTTGGGATCATTTGCTGTTTCACCCACTTTTGTGGGATGTTCCCAACCAGTTAGGACAGCTTTCCAGATAAGTTCACCATGTGCTTTGATATGCATCCTTGTACGTTCTTTCCAGTAAGCATAGTTGTCACCATTTAGTTCAGGACATTGTTTATTCATCCTGACACACTCAACACATGGTGAGACAGAACAAAAAACAGCAAAAACCGAAAATAAAGCAACTAAAAGTCACCAAATAATTGAGTTCAAGAAACACGAGATCGCCAGATCTGTAGACTAATAGATTAAGTCCCCGGGCTTTGATACCAAATGAAATTACTTCGTGGATCTTGAATGCAAGACTTTAAGGGTTCAGGGATTATTTAACGTTTTTATAATTATTAGTCCAGATTAGATAATACTAAAAGACAAACAAGAATAAAAACACAAGTAAAAGAAATGAACCCGGACACAAGAAATGATCACACAGTTCGGAGCTAAAACTCCTACGTCTGCGGGGCTACTCAGCTTTTGCCAAATCCACTAGATGCACCAAGGTTTACAACAGTTGGAATATCTCCCAAACGTACAATGGTTCTAAACCAACACAAACTTCAACATCTACACTTGAATTGACAAAACTACAAGCCGGGAATTCTTCAATTCATCACCAAGACTCAGCATCAACGACAGTCTCAAAGACAGTAGCAAAACGCCATTAATTTTTCAAATAAATCCTCTAGAAAATCACGTGTGAAGCTCTGAACATATAATGTGTGAAGAGATGATTTTAGAGCTTCAAGTGCCTTCTTATTTATAGCATAGCATCCTTTAAAACCCTCACAAAAGTAGAGGTGAAATAAACCTTGATTAAATGAGAGCCACACCCCTTAAAAAACTGTTAGCCACATAAATTAATTATGTTGACTAAATCCTTGTTGAGAGCTTGCTGTCTGAGACAGCATTCGCTGACATAGCTTCCCTTTCAGCACTGGCAGACAAACTGACTGACGGTCCAAAAACAAATAAAAACTAGATATAAGCTAAGTGTATTTTTGACAAATAATATAGCCAATAACAAAGGACCGTGTCTCATTTGTACACTTACAATGTGCTTCATATTGCAGAGAATGTGTTTAATCTATGCAGTTTCCCCAACCTAGCAGGATAAAGAACCTTTCTGCATGTTCTTTCTGCATGATTCAGGCTCTAATGTTTTTTTAGCAATTGATAAACCTTTTTCAGGTAGTTTGTGATCTATATCGAGGAGGGAAGATATATTTCCACCCAAATGATGATGAAGTATTAGAACAAAGTGATAAAGTATGTACCTATTTGCTGCATATTACTGTTTTATTTTTCTGTCATCCAACACAAATAATTGATAAGCCTTTTTGATGTAGATCCCTACACCTTTTGAATTTTGACTGTAGAAGAAACAATTTAATCATATAAATGACTAAATCAAATGTTTCTTTTTAATTGACATGAACAAATGCTAAATAGACAGCACTGGTAGTTCTGTTTGAAAAGTGATCTTGTTAAACTTCAGCGCACATTTTAGTGAGGAAAAATATATTCTAAATACAGACGGATAGAAACAACTTAGCGACCGAACTTTTCCGTCACTAGATTTAGCGAAGGAAATTTAGCGGCGGAATTTCCGTTGCTAGATTTAGCGATGGAAATATCCGATGCTATTCTCTTACAAATTTTGTCATTCAAATCGTCGTGGAGAGGAAATAACGACGGAATTTTTTCGGTTCGCAACGGAAATATCCGTCGTTAAATTTAGCGACGGAATTATATTGTGTCGCAAAAATTTAGCAAGGAGGGTTTTAGCGACGGACCATTTCCATCGCTAAACCCGTTAGCGACGGGTTTTTTCCTTTCTAGCGACGAAAACTCCGTCGCTATTTTCACGTTTTTTTTTGTAGTGGTCGGAGAACCTTCAACAAACACAGGTCTGAGTGAATAATCTCTAACTGTTTTGTAGCTCTCCTTGACTTGCCCACAGGCCACAGGGAAGGGATCTCTATGCTTCTTCCCAATCAAACAAATCTCACAAATACGATCAGGGACATTCACAACAGGTAAATCATAAACAAGCTCTTTTTTCGCTAGATAGTTTAATCCAGAGAAATGGAAATGTCCAAATCGCATATGCCATAACCAATTATCATCACAAATTTCAGAATTAAATCAAGCAAGAAGTGCATGATTGATTTTCAAAGGAAATAGTCGATTTTGGGACATATTTACCTTTGCAATCTAAACTCCCTTAGCATTTACAATGGTACAACACTCCTGAGTAATATTTATCTTATATCTTTTTTCTGACAACTGCCCCATACTCAACCAATTTTGATGTAAGTCAGGAACATAGAACACATCGGATATAAAATTGTGAGTACCATCCTTCAACTGAATAAAGATTTTACCTTTTCCCAAAATTGGCACTTTTGACTTATTGCCAAAAGTCACTTCAGACCGGACTAGTTCATCTAGTTCGGAAAACAATTCTTTCTTCCCACACATATGGTTACTACACCCAGTATCCAAGAACCATATGTTTTCATCTGCAGAAAAACTATTACTAGCTAAAAGTAAGGTTTCAAAACTCTCATCGGACTTTTCAGCAATGTTTGCTTGATTTCCACGATTGTCTTCATTGTACCAACAATATGCAATCTGGTGCCCATACTTACCACAATTGTAGCAATGAAATGGAAATTTACCTTGTTTGGTATTACCTCCACCTCTTCCTTGTTTGGAGTTACCACGTCCTCCTCCTTGATTGGAGTTACTACGTCCTCTTCCTCTAAATCCTCCTCTTCCTCTTCCACGACCTCTACCAGATCCTCCACCTCTTTGATTAGGGCCTGTCATATTCAAGGTAACTTGGCTCTTCAAAGCTTCTTCTGCTACTGGTTTCGATTTTGACTCAATCCTTTCAATATGACTTTCTATCATACCTTTCAGCTCTGCAATTGACAAGAGCTCGGCTTTATGTGACTCTGTTATTGAAGCCACCACATGGTCATACTTCATCGGCATAGTTCGAAGAACATTTTCAACCACTACACCATCTTCAATCGTATCTCCATATAACGTCATCTTATTCACATGATCAATAAGACAAGTGAAATACGTATCTACTGTTTCTGTAGAGGTCATCTCACAATGATCGTATAGCATTCTCAACGACTGCAAATTAGACTTTTGTGCCGATTCAACTCCTTTGTGTGAGACCATAAGGATGTCCCATGCTTGCTTTGTTGTTTGAGCATGAGCTAATTGCCCAAAAATAGAGTAATCAACACATTAGTGAATCTGTCCTAAGGCTAATTGATCTCGCCGTATAGCGGTTGCATCAGCTCCTTCTTGTAGACCGTGATCAACAAAGCTCCAAAGCTTCTAGGCTTTCAAATGTGTGGTCATCATAATTTGTCAATAATTGTAATCGAGTTTCCCATCTAATTTGGGACCCGAGCATATAATATTGAAATTTGTGGCCATATTTCACTACGAAGAATATCTCGAGGTTGTAAGATTGACTGGCTCTGATACCAAATATTAGATATATTAAAATAATATACCTTTATATATATTAATACTCGCATACGTAAGAAAGAGAGGAATAGGAAAAGTAAATGTTATTACTTTTTGACACATTATGAAAGGCAAGAATACATCCAATTTATAGTAGAGGAAAATAACTAATGATGCTAATAATTAGAAAATAAAGCTGCAATGCTCTCCACGTTTTGCTCCCACACCTTACGGCTTACGTGCAGCACCCCTTATTCGGATTACTTATTTACTTGGTTTAAATATTATAATATTATTATAACATAAATGTATAAGAAAGAAAGCTCAGTGTATAATTGTATAAGTTACCTTATAATTAGCTTCATGGCTATGGAAAAACGTACTTAAAATATGAGGGGTATAATTGAAAATTATTTGTATTAGTATATATAGAAAAGAAGTATAATGTACAAGCAATTAATGCAATGTATTACACCGATGTAAAATAATTTTTTATTTCTATTATAATATAATCATCACATATTCACATTATTGATTTTTATTATATTTAGTATATTTTTTTTTTGTTATTAATCAAATGTGAATAATGTTTGATTATTATTAATGAAATGTTTTATAACAGTGGTCGCAGGTCCACAACACAGAATATGAGAATGGCAATGCATATATGCTACTGAGCATTAAATTAAAGAAGTTTTGAACACTTATTAAAACAAGTTAAGTTGCGATATGATAGATGATGTAGAAAGATGGAGTCCCGGCCGGCCGGCCGGCCGGCGAGATGTACTATTCTACAACCACTGAGTTTGCCAGCTGCCAACAGGCTCATCAACGGGAAGGTTTTTGTTCCCATTCCCATTGGAATCATGAGCAGCAGGGATGAATGGTAAACACTCCCAAAATTCACTCGCCATTGACCTCCAATGCAGACTCGGTTTCCACTCAGCCTCCTTCACCACCTTCAGGATTTCCTTAACCACAATCTTGCTCCCCTCACTTGATAAATGGATTCCGTCCCTAAACAAGTACACATAAATCCAACCACAATCATCATCGATCATTATTCCATAGACTATATATAGTTCACACATTTGTGTAAATTATAAATAAAAAGTACATTTTTAATATACTAAAAGTATATTATTTGTAACTACATTATTTTTTATATATTACTCTCTCCATCCCATTTTATGTGTCTGGTTCGGTTGATGAGGCTGGACTGAAGTTATTTTTAATCTAATTTTTAATAATATTAAGTTTAATATTAGTATATAAAATTTATATATTTAGAAACTACACTAAAAGATTAATTTAAAAATAAGTAAAGGATATTAAAGAAAATAAACAAAGAAGAAAGTGTTGGTTTGACCAATGAATATTAAGTAGGACAGATAAAATGGGACAGAGGGAATATTAAATAATGTACATTCAGTACACAAGTAATGTACTTTTTGTATATTAAAAATTTATATTGCATTTATCGTCCACACAGCTACGTGGACAATGGTCCACAATATTGTAGTTTGGGGTAGCCCCGACAAATAGCACTGCGTAGATCATAAAAAATATACATTTTTAATATACTAAAAATACATTATTTGTGTATTAAATATAAATTATACAATAATATATTTTTCAATACTCAAATAATATACTTTCAAAACTTTATGCACACAAATAATGTACTTTATATTTCTAATACACACATGGTCTATGTAATAACAACTCGGTAACCCCAACCAAAATGGCTAAGGCCGGATACAAGCTTGTAACCACAAGGTCACGAGTTTAAATTCTAGCCTTCTTGGTTTAAATCGATCAACTATAGGCCAGACAATATTGGTTGGTTTACCTCTTTCTGGTACTTTGCCAATTAGGATCACAAGACAGGTTTACGCAATGCACTATTTCAAATAGTGGTTGCGAGTTTTCCTTGTCGCCAAAAAAAAATAATAAATAAATATTGAACTTACAGAAAACAAGCAGTCATCCAATCTTCTCGCTGCTGTAAGGCAGTCCAAAGATCTACAACCTTCACATCCAACTCATGGCACAGTTCTATACAAGCTTCTGAATATTTGTGGCATAACTCATTTGTCCGGTTACTGTGCCTGCTTCCAGGAACAACATACAAAGCCGCAGGTAAGTTGTAGTACTAATTACAACCACTAAAGACAACACTAACACTAATAATTAAGATTAATATTACTATTCACTATATAATATACCCATAGCGATCCAAAATTTGTGCCTCGTTGACCGGAGGAGCGCTGAGGAATATTACCCGTGTCTTCTCCGAAAGGCTCTGGTACAACAAAATTTAAAAAAAAAAAAAAAAAAATTATTAGAAAAGGAACATTATATTTCAATTGTGTGCTAATTCGATTAAAGCAGTGTTTTGTGAACAAACAAATTGGAATTAAAGCAGCCATTGTTATATTATGCGGGGCAAAAGATAACGAATGCAACATTATATTATATTGTTACATATATATATATACCTTGAGATGAATAGCAATCTTCCTCATGTTTTCAACATATTCAGGAAGAGGAACATGGGCATTTTGGCCATTGGGATGAGGACGAAGTGAATCATTGCCACCAAAGTAAACTATCACTAGAGATGGTTGCACAGCTGCATCCTGAAGCGGATCGAGCCAAAACAAAATAGCAGCATTGTCAGATTCAAGCGCCTATCACTGTGCTAAAACTATAACTCAAAGTAAAGGTCCGTGACTTGGATCTGATACCATTTATTATAATTAAATATTTATTACTACCCAAAAACTATACCACACCACAGGTACAACTTTATTTCCTTATATACCACCACCACATTTCCATTTTTTGAGTTAATACCTCCAATGGTCCTTTGAGTATTAGCGATTTACCAATTGTGGTCGCTCGACTTTTAAATGACCTCCAGTGGTCTTCCAAGTTTTAAAAAATAACCACCTATGGTCCTTTTAGGACGTCTCGCGGTCATTTTAAACTCGGGTTATTTTAAGAATTAGGACCACATGTGGTTATTTTTTTAAACTTGGAGAATCATTATTGAAGGTTATTTAAAAGTCGAGGGACCACAGCTGGTAAATCGCTAATACTCGGAAGACCATGGGAGGTATTAACTCCCATTTTTTCAAGAAGCAAGGGCTGGACTTAACTCATTCACGGGCCTCCACACACACACATCAATGGAATTTGGAAAGATGAAATTCGTTTTCTTCTTTTCATACAGTGAGTAAAAGAAAGACTATCCATTTTGAGAAAAAGCGAACAGAAACGAAGAAGAGTAATCAACAGATACAGCATGCACGCATTTTGAAATTAATTAATACTCTATATATATATATACCTTGGGGAAAACTTGTTGTAGAACTTGAAGAGCACACCTTGAGTTCCAGCCACCATATCCACGAACCAATATATCTGCCTGTAATATAATTGAAGTTTGATTATTCACAAAGTTCGTACCTTTGAAAGCTTCAAGGATGACACATTGCAGAACATAACTCAACCTTAATTAACACATGCAAATTAAATTAAACAAAATTGTACCTTTCGAGAGTAGAGGTCAGAGAGGATTGCACCCCAGCCTCCATGGCTGTAGCTAAGCTGCACAATAGATGAACCAAAGAGGACGATCTGAGGGCGAACCGGTCCAACCATTTCTGCAAATTTTAATTTGCTAGATAAAAAATTAAAGGAAAGAGTTTCACTGAATATATATATAGGCAGACCAAAATTTACCGTTCGATAAGTCCAAGAGAGGAAATTGCGGTGGGGTTTGTCTTTTGACAAAAAGAAAGCTCCAACTTTAATTAATTCAATGTATTATATACATTGCTCTTACACTAAATTCGAATTTTTAAAAGTTGATACTTTAATGTTAAGTAAGTATTTATATCTTTTCGTAATATAATTATATTAATTGACAATTTGACTTTAAAAATACTTGGGTATTAGTTTAGCTGCAATAATGTTAAACATGAATGTAATTTATATTTACAGAATCTTTTTGCACGCAATTCAATATAGTGTAGAATACTTAAGTTAATTGTATGAAGTCAACATTTTGATACGGAGTACATTATATTTTTTAAATAAATGATTTTATTGTTTTATTTTAAAAAATAATTTTATCGACAATCCAACTAATATAAATCAAGTTATGTTGAATATTTTTTTTAATGAATAATTGTCACAAAATAAAAAAATTTATATTAAAATTTTAAATTTTAAAAGTTTTAATTTAATTGTTATGAATAATTGAATATAATTAATGTTTATTAAATAATACAATTGTCACAATGCAATTTATAGAGTTTTTAAATAATACAATTGAAATTTTCAAAAAAAATAATACAATTGAATATTTATTAATGCAATTGTACAATTAATGTTTATTAGATAATACAATTGAATATTAATTAATACAATTGTCACAATGCAATGTATAGAGTTTTTCACCAATATGTGCTAATTAAATAACCCAGCTTACATCAATTTTATATGTTATATAATAAAACTCAATAACTTATTAGTAGTTAACAAAATGCGATTACCATACGTCAATTTATTTTAAATTTGTAGAGATCGAAATAAGTGAGATTATGCCAACTTTAATTTATGAAATTGATGAACTTATAATTAATAAATTGAGATTACCATATGTCAATTATTTTAACTACATTTTTGTTAATTTATTTTTATTTTTAATAATGAATCGGATATAATTTATTCTTCAAGCGGGATAGTTAATAAACTTTTCTTTAAAAAATTAGCGATCGTTAGTTATAAGCTAATCAGAATATGTTCCTCTAGGAAATATTTGTCCCAATGTATACAATATTATTATATTAGTATATTACAATTGTTAATTTTATGGCGAACGATTAAAGTAATTAGAATTAGATATCTATACTAGCTAGGAGTCTTCACATTGGAACGAAATAACACTTTCGTTTTTTCTCTTTTTTGTTAAGCTTTTAGTGATGCTGGGTAAATGATTGATAAGTCAATTTTTAATTAGCTGGTCAGATCAACTAATTGGCATGTTAAAATTTCACCTTTTCAGAAACATTGCTTTCAGCAGCGTTTTCGAATGGCATTTTGGAGAAAACGTGTGTTTTCTTCATAAAAAGTTGCATTTGAGGACTCACATTAGAACACTTTTGCATTTCTAGGACATTTGAGTGGTTTTAAGGCATTTGGAGGCAAGAAAAGGGCAAAGTGACCATAAGCATGAAGTCTGGGAGCTATACGAGTGATAAGTGCCAAAATGTTTATGTTTTCACCTTGCATTTAAGCTTACTTTTCTTGTCATTTGTTGTAATTTTTTCTAAAATGTTTCTCATTTGATTCATTTGTGTGTTTAGATGTAATTCTTTGTGATTTAGATGAGTTGAATGATTTTTGGAGCATTTCGGATGCATGTAGAGTCAATGGGAGCCAATGAGAAGCTATGAAGATGGGTGTAACACCTCATAGAGAGCCAAATTTTGGTGTTTTCAATGGTCTTGGTCATTTGCACAAACAAAGGCAAAAGTGGAGCAAAAGATCAAGAAGTTGAAATTTCCACACAACACGTCCAAATGCTCGGTATTTTGGCATATCTCTATGTAGAAATGTTCAAATCATGTGATTTTTATGTCATCAGAAAGCTAACTTGAAGGGCTACAACTTTGATGAAGACCACAAACACAAATCCAAAGGATTTAGCGATGAAAATAGCCTAGAAGATGGACAATATGCGCAGAGTTCACACTGCCTGCTAGCCACGGTTCTGGCAACGCCCATGGCTACAACCGTGGCCACAAGGCCGTGTGCCTTCATTTTCTAGCCACGGGTATAGCTACACCCGTGGCTAGCCTCTGCAACATATGACAGCCCCGTTTTACCCTTTAAAAGGGGATTTCTTCCACCAAAAACACATCTTTCATTTCCCCTTCAATTTTTAGTTGGGTTTAGCTTTAAAATAGCTTAGATTAGTTTAGATTTCTTATTCTTTTCCATTTTCAAGCTCAAGACACCTTGCAATCTTGGATTCAAAAGCTCAATATAGAAGTTTTTCTTACTCATCTCTTTCTTTAATATCTATTTATGCTTTCTATTAATCCTTTGATATTGTGTATCTATTTTCATATTATGAGTAGCTAAGTGTTTTGGGACTAGGATTTTGTTTGATTTCTTGTTATTGATGCCCATTTGATTTGTATTACATAAAGGGGATTATTTGGGTATTCTTGGATTGTGTGAAATGGGTTTGATATGAAAATTGTGTATGATTGTTGGATCCCAATTATATATATGTTTTCTTTGGAGTGTGCTTGTTGCTACGAGAGTAGAGCTTGTACACTAGCTACACATTCACACTCTTGATGCCCAATACGAGAGTATTTCAGGTATTAAGGAGAATTTATGCCTAGTGTTCTTGAATGGGCAACCTTGGGTTTAATTGCCATGAGAGTGGAGTTCAAGGTGAGGTTGCAAGTCCAAATAGATACGAGAATGGTATTTGGACACTTTTGTACGTGCATCTCACTTACCATATGCCTTGTGTTAATCCCCTAACCCCTAGTGGAATAATTGACATCTTAGCTTGAATCAATCAAGTCCCGGTCCTTTACTTTACCTGTCTTATTTGTTATTTGCTAAATAATAGCAACCAAACTCATTAACAATAGGCCTAGCTTCTAAAAGAGTAGTTTTAGTTTGTGTTTAACTCCACCTAGCATCAATTCTTAACATTACAAGAGTCATCTCTAGTGGAACGATATCTAAAACATATACTGTGATTTGATACTTGATGGATGTGTGAAAACCGTTCTTATCGACAAGGGGCGTACGCACGTATTGCACTCATACAAGAGGTGGACGAAAAATGCATGACTGGAATCACGTTCGTGGTAATGGCTAAAGCTGAGGGAAACCTAGTATAGGCACGCGTACCAGGATATATTGAATGAGTATAATTGTGTTGGCGGGATTGTTTTAGAAGACACATGCTATTAGTTAAGGATTTCATTCTCTCACTTCTAGACCAAGCTCTAAACTCTCTCCAATTATAGAAAGAGGGTAGTTCTAGCGTTCAAGAGGAATTAACAACTCTTCTTCAATCTGGGAGCTTCTTCTTGCTTGATTGGAATATCTTGTAGATTGATTGTGAATTACTCTTGAGCTAAGTAAACTTCCTGCATTTATCTTTATCATTTCACCATCTATCTATATTGCTAAGCTTAGGTGTTGTTGCCTTTCAATCTAGACAATGCTTGGCTAGAATTGCTTTGTGAATTAGATTATATTCCCTTGTGACTGTGCATGAATTGATTAAGGAAGAATTGACGACTATGTGTTGATGTCTTAGAATCTTTGTTGGAAATGACATTTGTATAGACTCTTGTATGAGGAGTGCGAACATCATACAAGAGGCTTCAGGATGAGTGTCTTTGCAAGAGATTGAGACACTCTAACTCTTTCCACTTGCATTACCCACCTTAGCTCCGAGAGGGTAAAGTCCGAAAGAACGCATGTAGACTAAGCGTTTGATGAAATGCTCTAGGTTATTAAAGTTTCTACAAAAGTAGAACTCGAATGGTGTAAGATGCTAACCGTAACCAGCTTAGCACTAGTATAAATGCCTTCCAAAGATCACAACTCATCACATAGCTTCAATTCTCACCAAGGCCTCTTCATTCTAAGCAAGGGAATGTCAATCCAATTCATCTCATATCACATTGATTATTTACTTTTGTTTACTTGCTTCCACACTTTACATTGCACTCTACTCTTTGCTATTGCTCAAATGAACTTGCTTAGCTTGCTACCACAATTGTGCACTCGTTCTTAAACCGCACACCATTCAATTCCAATTGTTCATCCTCTTGAAAACGACATCCAGGGGAATCTTCATTCTCCACGCTACTTTCCATCCACCACATACTACACCACATTAATTTACATGAAAACCCATTGCCATAGAGGGCGTGGCAACTAATACCAATGTAGTAAAAGGCTCTATGGCAATGGATTTTGTGTCAAGGAAATGCCCATGGATGAGGTGGTTTGACGGGACATGTAGGCAGCCAACCAGGTGGCTAGATTGGACCTGAGGGCGGGCTAATGGGAAGCCGGGTGAGACTTATAAGCAGTCGACAAGACGGTGGGGTCAGCCAGTCAGGGACCGGACGGGAGGTACGGGCAGTCTATAAAGCGGCATAGGAATGGAGCCCTATGGGTAAATGCCCAAGTAGAGTGCCAAGTAGGCGGAGACTCGCTTGGGGAACAAGTACGAGATCGAATGATTAAACAAGTTGCACTTGATAACATAGTTGGATGAAGGGATGACTAGACGAGTTAGTCAGTCGGAGAGAGGGTTGGTTGACTCCTTGGTGGACTCGGGCAAATGAGGAGAGGCTATCCGTACGTAGAGGAGATTTGGGGCCGATCTTGCGGAGTAGAGAGGAAAATCCAGAAACTATAAGGAAAGAAAATCAATTGTATTTATGGCAAATTAGGGTGACCTAAATTAGCCCATTTATCTCTTGTATAAACAAGCCTAGAGCACCCTAAACAAGGGTTCAACTTTTACACGCATACATAAATCAATAAGAGTACTTTTTCGACAAACATGTCTCTTAATTTTTTCAGTCGTGTTCGCCCGTTGTTTGATTGCTCCAGTGGTCGACAAAACTTACATTGGTGTCGTCCGTAGGGATCGATATAGAAGGTGATCTCGCTCCACCAAACCAAAGAAAAATTTAAGTAGAATTCCATGGCAAGAATGAGGAAAACTCAAGAACTTTTTATCAATAAAATCGTGTAGCCCATGGAAACCCAAAACTAGTGTATTTTCCTTATGATTTGTGTGTTATGCTCTGTAATGCATATTTGGGTGTTTTAATGTATGATAGTGAAGATATATATTATGTTTTGATCATGAGGTGATGCGGGAATAATGCCTTGTTGTGATTTTATTAATGTTGAATGTAGTGGAGGTGATGGAGGTCTGTTAATGGAGATTTTTTGGTGTTGAAAACGGGGAATGACCGGAGTGGCTGAGCACTTTATTCCCTCTGGTTGAACACACAATGCTAGCCATAGAGCCTGGAGGCCTGCCGCGGTCGCCCTGCGTGTGTAATCTGGTGGCAACGCTCCCTGCCCCACCACCTGAGAGTCGTGAGCCCCGCGAGGTTGTCACGGCAGGGCTTGAAGCCTTGCCGCGATACTCTTCCTCCATAGAATGATGAGATCCTCCAATATTATATTATAAGTATGATTATTCTTTT
The DNA here is from genome assembly GCF_003576645.1 of Ipomoea triloba. Classification (NCBI taxonomy): domain Eukaryota; kingdom Viridiplantae; phylum Streptophyta; class Magnoliopsida; order Solanales; family Convolvulaceae; genus Ipomoea; species Ipomoea triloba. The sequence goes on along the minus strand of NC_044927.1, from coordinate 9,211,004 downwards.
GAGAGTGATATTGATTACCAAATGAATTTTGAAGGATTTACCCTTACTATGTTTATGAGTTATACTTATGTATAAACTTATTTTATAAGAATATGATGTGTACGATTTGAGAACTACTATTATTACCCTTTGCCAGAGTTATCCATATATAGGATAGTATGAGGTCTTATATGTGACTATGATCTTTCCTTTGTGATAATGTGGATAATCTATTGAGCATGTTATCTTCTTGTTTGTATCCTTATATTCTTACGCATATGGTGTGAGTTACTACTATACTTATATGCGGGTATGCCTATATGTATATAGATATGTATTTACCTATACTCTATGGATATTGTCTATTGATTGCCCTTTCACGATAATACTTACTAATGAGTATGTTATCTTTGTGCTTTCATGCTAAACCACTTATTTTCCAAACCTATATATCTATACTTACTTTACGGGGTTGAGTGGTTTATACTTACCATCCTTGTTGAAAAAAACGCTAGGCGCCCGATTAATTTTAATTTTTTTTTAATTTTTTTAAATTAAATATGGTTTGTGTTTGTAATTAATAGTTAAAGTTCATTGAATATAGTTAAAATTGTAAGTTCCTAGGCAGCTAGGCTTTATAGATAATTTCTCATTTCCCATCTCCCAAACACAAATACCAAAAAAAAGCTGAAACCTTCCCATTCCACCGCCTGCCTCACTGTATTCAATGTCTGCCTCCATCTTCTTTATTTTTAATTTCTTTTAGGAGTTTTTTGTACTCCATCATCTCGTCTCATCATCTTCCAGTCGGCATCGCTTCTTCTCCTCAGTCAATCAGTCAGCATCGCTTCTTCTTCTCAGACCGTCAATTAGCGTCGCCTCTTCTTCCGGTTGTAGCTCCATTCAACAAGGAGGCGACCATGGCAATCGTTTGTAGCTTTTCCGGCGGACGGCGATGACCAAGTTCGTCCATTTTCCAGCGTCGACTTCTTCTCCATCGTCATTCATCTGTAGGTTGTAGCTCCGTCCGGCGAGGCACCAACCATGGCAGGCGACGTTGTACTGCGGTAGCTCTTTCCGGCGAGGAAAAAAACGTCGAGATGGGGCTGCCGGTTAGGCAGCCTAGGCGCCGCCTTGACCACCTAGGCGGCCGCCTAGACCGCCTAGCCGGACGGCCGCGGAGGAGGCCGATTCCGGCCTTCCTCGCGGCGGCTGTCCGGCGCCTAGCGCCTAGGCGCGATTTTTTCAACACTGCTTACCATTTCATACTAACGGGTTTGTTTTCTCCTTGTTTATCAACCCCTTTTAGGCGTGGATATTTGATCAATGAGAGCGCATAGTGGAGTTAGATGTGCAGATCTCTTTGATTCTAGCTCCCCTTTAGATCCCCTCATCTTGTTTAGCTTTGATGACTATGGATTCCTTTTAACTTGTAGTATTATTATTACTATGATGTTTTGATGGTTCTAAGCACATTACTACAAAAATTGGTTATTTTGGACATACGACGTCGGTTTTTTCCGACGTAGTTCTAACAGACGTTATAAATAAATTATGCGATGTCAGTTTTAAAAAACCGACGTATATTATTTTTAATTTTTTAAATAAGTACATACGATGTCGGTTTTTTCAAAAAAAAAATCGACTTCGTATCTCGTTTTTAAAAAAAATAGAGATATGGCTATTCTCGAAACAATCGCCATTCGAGCTCCAGATAAGAAAAGTAATGGAGTTGCTAAACGTGAACCTGTAGAGCAATCAAAAGATCTACATATTGCAGAAATTGAGAGGATCAAGAGTGTGATTAGCGATGAGCAGTTGATGGGGGACCAGTGGGTGAGGAAGCAACCTGAGGAGCTACGTACCAGTGTGAAACGTGGGGGCGTTTGTTTCAGTGCTTGAGCATCGAGGGGTTGAGCACCTAAGTTCAAGAGCTTCAACTTAGTGTTCTACGAGATCTACAAGATAGAGCACCTGGGTGATTAGCGACGAGCAGCTTCAATCGGAGCAATATACTAAGAAAAGAAATCTGAAATGTGAAATACGTACGGAGGATTCAAAGCAAGTTGCTGCTAAACGAGGAAGACAAAAATGAAGCTGTGTGTTGGTGATGAAGGAAGGCGAAGCTGATCTCTTAAAGATGAAGGAAGAAGACATGTGTTGGTTCTACTGATGAAGCTGATGAAGTTGTGCGTTGGTTTTACTGATCTGATCTCTTATAGATCTGATCTTAAATAATAAAAAAAAGGACATAAACATACGATGTTAGTTCAACATAGAACTGACGTCACATGTCTTTAATTTTTTTATATATGATTTTTTTAAATTTTATTTAGAACATACGACGTCGTGTGCCTTTAATTTTTTTTTTTAAAAAAAATATTTAAAACATACGACTTCGTATGTCTTTAATTTTTTTTTTAGAAATTATTTAGAACATATGATTTTTTAGAAAATTTTATTTAGAACATACGACGTTAGTTATTTATAAAATCGACGTTGTATGTCTTTAATTTTTTTTAAAAAAAATTATTTAAAACATACGACGTTAATTAGTTTTTTATTGAACCAACTTCGTATGTTTTTAATTTTTTTTTAAAAAAAGGATTTAAAACGTATGACGTCGGTTCTACATTGTATGTCTTAATATTTTAAAAAAAATATTTATGACGTCAGCTTTTTCCATAAACCAACGTCGTAAATAATATACTCCCTCTGTCCCATTTTACGAGCCCTACTTACTATTCATTGGTTAAACCAACTCTTTCTTCATTGCTTATTTTCTTTAGTAATTTTTTTATTGTTTTTAAATTTAATTTTTTGTGTTTAATAGTACTTTTAATGTAGTTTCTAAATATATAAATTTTATATATTAATGCTAAACTTAATATTATGAAAAATTGGATTAAAAATAACTTCAGTCAAGACTCGTTAAACGAATCAGACATCCAAAATGGGACGGAGTCACGGAGGTAGTATTATTTTTGCTTTATTTTATTGACATATAACGTCGGTTTGTCAAAAATCAACGTTGAATGGGCGACATAGTATCATTTTTCTGTAGTAGTGGCATCTCCTCTATTTTGGATTCTTGCCCATTCGGTTTAGAACTTGATATTTAATTCTCTTTTTATATATTTAATTGGAAGTTGTATCTAGGCTTTATTAGTAGAAATTGGAGGTGTTACAAAAGGTGTATGAAACAACCTGACCGTAAAACAGAAGCAACTGAGGTGGCAATGGTCCAAACCAAGTCCAGATGCGAGGCTACAAGAATTAGGCGACCCAGGAGTTACATGTCTCACGCGCTGATGCGTGGAGAACAGATCGAGGACAACGGAGGCGCGTGAATACACGCATTGTATAGAGGTGGTGCGTGACACTCACGCGCAGCCCAGAATGACTTCAGATTTTCCAAAACCGGTTGCCGGACACCTGCGCTCTTCTAATCCCTATATTGGCGGTTACACCAGTAAATCGATTATATGGAGATGGATGTAATTGATCAAGTTAGAAAACGAGAAAAGAGAAAGGATGGATGCAACTTCTTAGGTTAGAAAATGATAAATTAAAAGAGGAAGAATGGCAAAGCTTCGTGAGGAGATACTTGTTTAAAAGTTCAAGGAAACGGAATTTAATAGAACGCTATCAAGAATGAATATCAATGTCATTGTTATTATTTGGTTGACAGGTTTTTAGAACACTACTATGAATTTTGATTACCCCTTAATTGCAAAACTCATTCCCTAATAAAATAAGGGTTTCATACCCTCCCTCCTCCGCTTCCCCAACTATTAATAATCATTCACATTCCACTCTACTACCAAACATGCAAAAATACTATCACCAAAACCCATTACTATTACCAAGTATTTGATACCCATTTTGATTCTGATTCCTATATGCAAACCAAACATGCACTATGTATTTTATTGTTCTCACATACACAACGCACACATCTTCTCTTCACTCCAGCCATCACACCTATTTATATACACACTACATTAGCCTAAGCCTATAGTCCAAACTCCAAAGGCTTTGACAACTCATTTTCAAAGAACATATGCTAATAATCTAATTTTTATTGTCAAGTCTCTACTAGTGCCTCTTTATCTACTAGTCTTTTTCAACTAATATTCACAACTAACATTCTACTAACACTCCACATACCCATTCACAACAGGCAACGCCATCCTAATAGTAACAACACCAATTTACTCACATATATACTCACACATGAAAGAGTGGGTTTACCTCGTTAATCCAAAAAAAAAAAAAAAAAAAAAAAAAAACACCAATCCCCCCCCCTCCCCCCCCTAGCCTCATGTAACTCATCCTAGTAGTCAGGGGCGACACCGGGCTGTCGTTTGGCACAGGGAATCAGAAACCCCACCAATGTGGGATGGTGAGGGTGATGGATATATATGAGGAATGTGAGGGGGTTTGTCCATGTTGGAGTATAGCTGTTAGGAAGAAACTATCTAGGGATAGTAGTCCAAGTCAGGGCCTGAAGCTGAGACAGATGACTCTGAATATCTCAGCCTCAGCATACCTCCTCAAACCAAAACCTAGGTTTCTTAGAGATTGAATATAGGAAACATGGGCAGCTGCTAAAGCATATACCTAGAATCTATGGCATTCTTGATGAATCTCTTCCTCTCCTTACACAATCTCAAAGCTTCACTCCTCTCACCCTTTGAACTTGTTCCCCCCATTCCTCTATTTCTTCATAAACCTAAAATCTGCAGCATTTCCCCATAAATTCTCTGCACCCCACACCACAGTACAATTTTTCAGTAAAACTCCCAACAAAAAGTAAAGTAAAGATTGCTAAAAAACGAAACCTTTTTTGTTGTTTCAGTACTTCACAGCAAACAGAGAAAGCATACAATGGAGTCCAAGAAATTGTGAATGAATGAAGTTTAAGAAAAGCAAACCTTAATCAGATTGGCAAAAAAGAAAGGCTTTCTTGTCTGGGTTCCGAAATCCAACCCAAGCATTTCAGTACACCTTTTCACACAAAGCTAGAACCCACTGCAGAGAAAGAAAGAAAGATGGAAATGAGAGAGAGAGAGAGAGATGGGAATGAATGATTGTTGAGAAACAACATTGAAATGCATGTGGGGCATACTACACTCTCTTTAATGGTCCCAATTACTGCTTTTTTTTCTTTGTTCTGTTTTGTTTTTCTCTATCGTTCTATCAGGTCATTCTATCAGGTCAGAGTGTGAGGCACTGGGGCAAGGAATTTTAATTTGCCACAAAGATTATAAATTTACTACTGATAATAGACACTGGTGCTATTTGCTATGGAGTATATTAATTTGTCATGCCCTCATAAAGAAATGTTCAACTACTGTATAATAATGCTCTCATTTTTCCCAAGCTATCATTTTTCCACCGTAACCACTCCATTTAATAAGGGATGGTAATAGGACGGGCAGGGTAAAAATAGGACCTCCATCCTCACTTTCGAATTCATCTTCTCCCAACGCAACCTTGTTCCCCGGCCAAGATTTTTTTAGGGACAGAGAACTTCAATCTTAATTTTTATTTTTTATTTTTTTATACACTTCGTGATTTTATTTAGTACAGTATAAAATAATATATTTGAATTTTACAATTAATTTACAAATTTATATATTTAATTATCTAATTCAATATTGTAAATTTCTGCATTCATTATTTAAATATTGTAAACTAAACTCAACTGTGGTTGCTCTTATTTTGTAATTTACTGCATTCAATTTTTCTGGTAATACTATGTTGTTGTTTTTTTTTTTTTTTTTTTTTTTTTAACTTTTCTGTTCTTTTGAACTGAGGCATTAGTACATGGTGATGAAGGAGGTGGGTGAGAGTGAATCTAATTAATCTGCTGAGCAGCCTGCCATGTGACGTGCTGCAGATCTTGTAGTGGATGTTTGACTGTAATCATATTAGCAGTAGTAAATACCTGACTGGATATTCCTTTTTTAAAAAAATCTTTTTAATATAATATACAATAAATTATAGGGATATAATTTATAGGGATATTCTTTATACATAACAAAACCACAAAGGCTCAAAAGAGAAAGAAAAGGGGTGGGTTCACGGGAGCTTTTGCCAAAAGGAAAAGATAAGATCAAAAGAGAATTGAGAATATGTATATATATATTTCTTAATCTTAATTCAATTTGCCAAAGACATATCTATGGTGTCAGAAGATTGAGAAAGTATGTATGAACAGATACTACAGAGTCAATAATATTCAAAAAAGAAATCTTAATTCAATTTAATTAATGTAAAAATAAAAAAAAAAATTAAAAACCCTTAAAGCACCTATATCTTTCCTAGTTTACTGTCAAACGAAAAGAAAAATAAAATGTGATGTGTAGCTTTAATTCCACTTTTTAATATTTTCTCCTCTCTTTTTTTTTTCATCTTTTCCCATAAAGGCTAATGGTTTTTTTTTTAAATAAAATAAAATAAAAAGTTGGACACAAATCAACAAAGAAATTAAGTTATTCATTGGATGTGGATAAGATGACACAATTATCTTTTATTGGAATTAGTCTGGGTGTGTGACTTTACCGTTTTAATTGATTGGTCAGAAAAAATGTGATCAAACAACAAATTAGATTAAGTTTGTTGGGTAAAATAGGATTAAGAAATCAAGAACAAAAAACAAAATGAAAGAAGAACACGTGATTATTTATGTGATACGGCAGTGTACCTACGTTTAATGGAGTGAAGTATTTTTTTTATTAATTACGATGATAATAATCTAAGTTATGAGCATCAATGCATCATATTTATATGTAACTCAAACATACAGTTCTTTTATTAATTGTGGCTCTATTCCGCTTTGCTTGTTGTGTTCCGATCCACTCACTTTACTTCACTATACTAATATTTGTTATCTTCAATAACATATGAGATATATGTACAACAAAATTTGTTTAGGACTTATTTAATAGAGAATTGTGTGGATAAATAATGTATTTCGATCTGAATCTCGTTACTCTAATGTGATTTAGGTAAGAGGAATAACCCATGAAATTATGCATGAGTAAAATTGTGTTTACTTGGCAAGTTGCAATTTCATGTGACAAACATCACTCATGTATAATAGTGTAAATATGAATACTTATTTTTTGTTATAACATTGTTGGTTTTATTAGGAGTAATCCAACATGAACATATATGGAATAAAATATGCATATAAGTATATAACATGAAAAATGGACACAAAATTATTATACATATGAAAATTGTAAAGGTGAAAGTTCTGAGATTTTTAGATGGTACACTAAAAATATGTACCAATACCTTATAATATTTAAGGTTTTGTACGTATATGAATAATTTGACAATATGTGAGAGCTATTTGAGTGATTGTTCTTGACCTCGGCCCGAGGATTTTTTTTTTGGTAAATTTACAGGGTCTTTCTCTCCGGCTGTTTAACTGTCCGGGGTCCACCCACGTTCGCTCCGGAAGGCACAGGAGCTAGCCCAGGGGGAATCGTCACTTGTGGGAATTGAACTCGGGTTCTCCCGAAATTTCTCCCCACAAATAGAGCTCACTTGCCACTTGAACTACCCCACTGGGTTACCTCGGCCCGAGGATGATGATATGGTGTCCCTCTTTATCTTTGATTATATATGGAGCATTTTTTTTTAGTGAAAGAGGAATGTCCACGAACCTCTTTATAGTAGATTAATGGTCCATCATGACCTTTCGTTGTGGGGTAGCGGCCATTCATGGAGAATTATGAAGATTCATACCTTTATTTCGTCCATAATATAATGGATATCAATAATTTTCCTTTAATAGCTAGTTTGGCTATAATAATTCTTTTAATGGTAGGCTTTGATTAGAGTAATCTCATCAGTTGAATTGTGAAATCCATCTTTGAGTCATCGTTATCTTTAGATCTATTGAGTTGTTTAATCTATACCATTAAATAATATGTATTATATATATGATATATTAATATTTTCGTTACGTAAGCATCATAAAATTTTCATGATATGAAAATAACACATCATTCTTTACTGTATCAAGGTCCCATACCATTTATGGGCTAGTACAAGTAAATAAAAGTATGAACAAATCACAAATCACCTAAAAACAAGAAAAATTGGAGAGTTTCATGTAATAAAATTATGAGCATAATAAACCAGCCATTTTGACCACTTGGTAAACGGATTAGTAATGGTGTGGTATGAAAATAAATTCAAAATAGTCTTATACTAATATTGTGAACTTATCCTGGGCCTAGAGAGATGTAGGAAACCTCGTAAATGTGGAGCAAAGTGCCTCGCACGTTACATATTCCCCCACCTAATTCGACGACGCCCTAGTCGCCGTGTATGCCTCCAATTTGATAACGTAGTACATTTGAGGTGGAACTTCCCTTTTGCGAACTACCTTCGATGTGAGCACCTTGTCTATTCCTTGGTTGAAGGACTTAGTTACGACGAGTGGTACCCACAACTTCGATTTTCCACGACTTCATGATGTGGGTTATACTCTTGTCGCTTGTCTACCCATTTCTTCCTACACTTGCGTGCACTTTCTCTAAACATGATCAAGTAAATTGGCTTGTTCCACCCAAGCATTGGTCATAACGTTGGCTTTGCCTTTCTTGGCTCCTTCCACAACTTGCATGGTTAATAGTTGTTATAACACTTTCACTCACCTCTTGGAAGCTTCAAAGGTTGGGATCATGCACGATAACCTTTTTTCCAAAATACATATCGTGTTAAAGGGTGGAATGGGGATGGTTGTGGCTTGACGAAGAAAGTACATCCCAAGCACGACTTTATAATCATCCATTAGTGTCACGGACAAGTTCACTTAGCCCTTCCAAATGCCTAAGCGTAACTCTACACCTCGCATTGGTGGCCTTAACCCAACCTTCCTCCTTGTCTAACAAAAACCGAGTCTTCTAGCCCCATCCTCGATCACAAAACTGTGTGTGACACCAGTATCTACTAAAGTTCGTGTTGGCTTACGATTCACCAACGCTTCGACGTACATTATGCCTTTGTTCGACGTCATTAGCATTGTTTTGGCATTAAGGGTGGTGTGGATTTGGAGTGATCCCATCTTGCTTGTCTCCTCTTCCTCGTGGGTCTTAGCCTCATGTTGTTCCACCATGGCCAAAAGCAAACTAAGTTTTGGACAGTCCCTCATACAATGTGGCCCCTTGCATACGTAGCATGCAAGTTTTGACACGAAAACTTTCTTCTTTTCCTCGTACTCCCTTCATGCAATCGTTTTGTCCCCATTCATGGTTGGTGACCTCCATGAACTTATCCCCCTCCCTTGTGTCCCTTCTCTTTGACGAACTGAAGTGACATTGAGAACGACCTTAGCAACTCAGCGATGGCAATTACTTTGTCTACTGACACAACATTTCATCGTTGTACCTCTTGTTTTGCCCACTATTGCAATTCGTCGATGAAGTAGAATAATAAATCCTCCTCATATAAGTTGGAGATTTGAAGCATTAGAGTTGTGTACTCTTGCATAGTCTTGGATAGACTCTCGTTGCCTCGACTCCCTAAGTCGTCTACGTGCCTCATATACCACATTCTCGGGGTAAAAATGTCACTTGAGCTCCTTCTTGAAATCATCCCATATGTCTATGCAGTAGGTCCCTCATTCAATGTCAACATGCTTTGATCTCAACAATAGCATAGTTGTGTCAGTATGATATGGGGTAGCAGCTTTGATCTTCTTCACTTCGTCATTGAGACCAAGATTCTCAAAATATTACTCCATTTGCCAAAAAAAAATTTGACATCTTTTGCCAAAAATGTCGCTTGAGCTCCTTCTTGAAATCATCCCATATGTCTATGTAGTAGGTCCCTCATTCGATGTCAGCATGCTTTCATCTCAACAATAGCATAGTTGTGTTAGTACGATATGGGGTAGCAGCTTTGATCTTCTTCACTTCGTCATTGAGACCAAGATTCTCAAAATACTGCTCCATCTCATGAAGCATGTCGGTCATGAAACCTCTACCCTCGGGGCTCGGGCTTAACCCTCCAAGGGATCAAGGTTATGATAATGGTTCTAATATGAAAACAATAACGGGTTCAAAAACGATTACTTGAAATAGAATCTTTTTTTAATTTCGCCTCGGCTCTGTGTTAGATGAGGAATAAAGATAGAAATCAAAAAAATAACAACACTTAAAGAGATAGAAAGAGAAGAGAAATAAAAAGATGAAGAAAGGATACGACAAACATGGAGAGAAAGATAAACATACACTTTAATGAAAAGAATAAGGAGAAGAAAAAAGAAATAGGCAGATGAGGAAAAGAGATAGAAAATAAAAGAAGGGGATAAGAGAAGGAGAAGGACAGAGAAGAGAAATAAAAGAGAGTTCAGAGAATAAGAAAGTAGGGTTTAAGGTTGGAGATTTAAGGGTTTTAGGGTTTAGGTTTTAGTGTTTTAAGGTTTAGGGTTTAGGGTTCAAGGGTTTAGGGGTTTAGGGTTGCATTTAGGGTTTTATGGTTTAGGGTTAGGGGTTAAGATTTATGGTTTAGGGTTTTAGGGGTTATGGGTTAGGGTTAGAGTAAAGGGTTTAGGGGTTATGGGTTAGGGTTTAGGGTTATGGGTTAGGGTTTAGGGTTGCATTTAGGGTTTTAGGGTTCAGGTTTCAGGGTTAGGGGTTAAGATTTATGGTTTAGGGTTTTAGGGGTTATGGGTTAGGGTTTAGGGTTTAGGGTTTAGGGGTTTGGGTGGGAAAGGGTTTAGGGGTTATGGGTTAGGGTTAGTATTTAGAGTTTTAGGGTTTAGGGGTTATGGGTTAGGGTTTAGGGTTAGCATTTAGAGTTTTAGGGTTTAGAGTTTTTTTTTTTTTTTTTTTTTNTTAGTACGATATGGGGTAGCAGCTTTGATCTTCTTCACTTCGTCATTGAGACCAAGATTCTCAAAATACTGCTCCATCTCATGAAGCATGTCGGTCATGAAACCTCTACCCTCGGGGCTCGGGCTTAACCCTCCAAGGGATCAAGGTTATGATAATGGTTCTAATATGAAAACAATAACGGGTTCAAAAACGATTACTTGAAATAGAATCTTTTTTTAATTTCGCCTCGGCTCTGTGTTAGATGAGGAATAAAGATAGAAATCAAAAAAATAACAACACTTAAAGAGATAGAAAGAGAAGAGAAATAAAAAGATGAAGAAAGGATACGACAAACATGGAGAGAAAGATAAACATACACTTTAATGAAAAGAATAAGGAGAAGAAAAAAGAAATAGGCAGATGAGGAAAAGAGATAGAAAATAAAAGAAGGGGATAAGAGAAGGAGAAGGACAGAGAAGAGAAATAAAAGAGAGTTCAGAGAATAAGAAAGTAGGGTTTAAGGTTGGAGATTTAAGGGTTTTAGGGTTTAGGTTTTAGTGTTTTAAGGTTTAGGGTTTAGGGTTCAAGGGTTTAGGGGTTTAGGGTTGCATTTAGGGTTTTATGGTTTAGGGTTAGGGGTTAAGATTTATGGTTTAGGGTTTTAGGGGTTATGGGTTAGGGTTAGAGTAAAGGGTTTAGGGGTTATGGGTTAGGGTTTAGGGTTATGGGTTAGGGTTTAGGGTTGCATTTAGGGTTTTAGGGTTCAGGTTTCAGGGTTAGGGGTTAAGATTTATGGTTTAGGGTTTTAGGGGTTATGGGTTAGGGTTTAGGGTTTAGGGTTTAGGGGTTTGGGTGGGAAAGGGTTTAGGGGTTATGGGTTAGGGTTAGTATTTAGAGTTTTAGGGTTTAGGGGTTATGGGTTAGGGTTTAGGGTTAGCATTTAGAGTTTTAGGGTTTAGAGTTTTTTTTTTTTTTTTTTTTGGGTTTAGAGTTTGGGGTTTAGGGGTTTAGGGATTAGATTTAGGGTTTACAATGGTTTAGGTGTTAAGGTTTTGGATTTTAGGGGTTAGGGGTTTAGGGTTTTAGGGTTAGGGGTTTAGGGGTTAGAGCAAAAAGGGTTTTAGAGTTTAGGTCTTAGGGTAGCTTTAGGGTTTAGTGTTTTAGGGGTTAGGCATTTAGGGTTTAAGATTTACGGTTTAGAGTTTAGGGTTTTAGAGGTTAGGGGGTTAGGGGAAAAAAGGGTTTAAGGTTTGGGGTTATGGTTTAGGGTTTAAGAGTTAGGCGAAAAAGGAGGTTTAGGATTTTAGAGTTTTAGACTTTAAGGGTTAGGGTTTAGGGATTTAGGTTTTTTTTTTTTTTAAATCAAACTTTTGAACTTTATTGATCATCAAAACCCTAGGCCAAAGCCTTTACAAAGAACATGACCCAAAAGTGGTCATTCAACCAAACAAGAGGCATGTGCCTTACAACATTTTACAATCTATTTATACTAAGCACAAAACACCACTCATCACTCAAGCTTCATCAAAACTCCTTCGAAGGTTTAAAATCAAATTACAAGAGATAACACACTACCACGTTCATTAACCTCTATGACCTTCCATTATCCAACTAGTTAGACATGCCTATCATTCAATTAGGGTTTAGGGCCCTCCATGACCTTCAATTATCCCTTTCCCTCCTATCCAACTAGTTGGACATGCCTATCATTCAATTAGGGTTTAGGGGTTTAAGGTTTAAGGGTTTCATTACTTGTTAACAAGAGGAATATTTGAGTTTAATTAGTTTGCTCACACAAGAATCAGTTCATAACTACTTTCTCAACCTATTGAAACACAAGAATCAGTATTGCCTCCACTGAGGCTCGAACCCACCACCTCCCGTATAAAGGGAAGGGTTTGATGCCACTGGACCACAAGGTCCTTGGCAAGTTATTTCAATTATAGATACACAGTTTTAATGTTGAAAGAGAAGGATTGTAAAATATTTCAATTAAAGATACACAATTTTAATGGTCAATCCTACTATTCTGAAGAAAATACTAAATTGTAAAATAAAACTTTGAAAACACACATTAAAATTAAAAATATAATGAACACCAAAAAATCATAATGAGCAGTAAAAAAAATACTTAATCAAGAGGAAAAATAAAAAGACATAAAACACTAAACAATACTTCTAAGGAAATAAAAGTCTAAGCTAATGACTGCTAGTTGTGCAATAGAAGATATGTTATTATTGAGTTCAAAAAAAATTGGGTAGACTAACTATATGCAAGAACATTCAATAGCAAGAGTCACCATGACAAAAATATGATAGATAAAATATACTTTTTATAATTTGACAAAAATTGATTGTCAAGAAAAAAAAAATTCTTAATAATTTTTAAGAAAAAATCTATCATGTGAATCGTAACAAAGTTAGATGTTTAAATTGTAAAGGATGTAGTACATTTTATAATTTAACAAAAATTGAAGGAATGGATTCAATTTTGTCAAATTATATAATATACCACATCTCTTATAATTTTTAGTGTTTGACATTGTTATGATGACCAAGAAAATGTCTTCCTAATACGGAGTATTTAATAATATCAAAGGAAAAAGAAAGAGTTACTTTAAACTATAGTTAACAGTTAAATGATGTTTTCTGCATTAGGGCAATTTCTGCTTTTGGTTTAGATATGCTTAATTTCTATCAACACATTCCAAAAAGAATATTCATGGAATTATAAAATAAAATTTGCGTTTTCAAAAAAAGAATAATAATAAAATAAAATTTGCACTCTCATTGAAATGTAATTTTAGTAACCAGATTTAATATCTGAATTACCAGATATGTATAGCATACCTGAATGAAGAAGAGGGCTATCTAACTGGTCCAAGTGGATTCATTTCATCCTTTGTTTGGTGCCTTTTATGTAAGAGGATGTCCTGAGCAAAGCTATCACAGGGGTATCAGGTGGTGGAAGAGGAGTAAGAGAAGGAAAAGAATGAAGAAGAAAAAGGTAGAATCGGTGGAAGGGTAAAAAAGGAGATAATTGTGAAGGATAAGAGAATGAGATGAAAAATTAGCAAGGAAAAGTAGAAAGAAATGAAATTAAAAAAGTTCAAATAATTCTTTTACTTGGCTAACTCATAGTTAGGGGATCGATAAAGAAGCTAGCTAGTTCAATTAACACAACAATGGGCGCCAATGTTCTAATCTTAGAATCAACGAGGTTGAACACAAGACAACATAAACTGTGATGCTAAAACAAGACTAACTCTTAGAAGTTAGGGAGGGAACGAGAGTTGATTAAGGAATCTTGGGGTCATTCTCTTAACATGAAAATCCCAAAGAGTTTTTGACAATCTAAAGGTACAGTACACCCCAGCATTGTATATGGACGGGGGAGGTTACAACCAAAAAGGTTGAGCATTTAATTAGAAGCCAGTTATTACAAAAGCAAAAAACATAATAATCAATTAGAATCATGCATGAAGGCAAGGCTCACAAATAAGATACAAGAGAGATAAAGGAGAGAATTGTGAGGAAAGGAAGCTTGAGAGTGCATTGTTTATCCGTTAGCATATTATAATCAAAACACACTTCATTTTAGATTCCTAGTATGACCTTTGTTTATGTGAACAAATTATTCATATTCCATAAATAGCACACATCTTCACATAAAACAAATAATATAAATAAATAAAAAAGATTTGAGCAAAAGCTAAGCAATACTAACCATTTTATCAAGACTTTGAAGTCATCAATCCCTCCTTCCAGATTATTAAAACACAAACAAATATTTGGAGTTTGGCAAAGTTAATATAATAGATGATATAGTCAACAATAAATGATAATCTTTTCAACGCTATAGAGCATTTAAAATACTGGGATTCTGGGAAATGAAACTGCAATATATAATTTTCATATGAAGATCACAAATGAGGAAATGCATTCTTGCCTGTAGTAGTTGAAGCAGCGGAAGAACAAGAATCGGTCATCAAGTGGTTTGGGTCTTCACTTTACTTTTCCAGCTTCCAATTCCAAGTGGTATACAACAAATTAAATAATTATAGCTTCAAGCTTCTTAGAGTTGAAGCAAGCAGAGAGATTTTCTCTAGAGCTCTCAGCTTATAATCTTTTTTCAGGGTCATTACAGACAAAGACTGTAGCTCTTCTCTCTTTATCCTCCTTGTTTCGCCCTTTTGCCAGCTGCCCAATGGCAAACGTACACTGTAATATACAATTCAGTATTAGGATACCATGAAATCCCTTATTTGTATTCAAACTGCTTAAACCACAATATAAAGAAAATAACACATTATTTTAATAACTGCTAAAAACCATGGTTCATGCTTGGCAAGAGGTTACATAAAATAATATTTAATTAAATGCCAAAAGTGAATAAAATGGCCTTGAGATGAGAAATTGGCCATCTAAGCCATGGGATAACTCAAGAAGAAGAATTCACTGATTCTGCACAAATCAAACACCCTTTCATGATCTCCATCTATGACCACCATTTTGGTCTTTATTTTTACATCTCAATGAAAGAAGCAGGGGAATTAATATTAAAAGAAAAGGAAAAGGGAACTAGAAAATGGAGAAAATAATAAAGGACATCAATGAAAGAAAGGTTTGGCATGAAAACTGTCATAGGAAGTGGGTTATGGTTGCTGCTTTGGAAAAATCAAGTCCTATTGGAAGGGTTTTGGGGAAAGAAACATAAAAGAAAACTAAGATATGGGGAGGGTGGGAATAAAGGAGAAAAAGGCAAGTTGTGTTTAGTTTTAGCTTCTTCATATAACTTGAATTATTACAAATATATATTAAAATACTATGAAGTAATATTGTTACAAAACTGCAGTTGAACAAATGACTCAACAGTCAAATTCTGTAGAAACATAATAAAGTTAATATTCACGGATCAATCTACAGTTTGGTTTTAATAACACTAGTTAGATGAAGTTTATTAACAGTCTTCAGAGACTACGCTGGATCAAAGGAAAATCACAAGAACATCTCAAATTGACAAGGATTTAGAAACCTCAAATTGACAAGGATTTAGAAAAACTGGGATCTAATAAAAAGAAATTATGCTTAAAGAAACACACTTGAGAGATAGAAATGCACTCACCAAGCATATACCAAAAAGGGCTCTAGAATTTTTGCCACCAGTTAAGTCTATTCTTGGTTGTGTGAAGATTTTCTTGTCCACCTAGCATATATAGAATCTGGTTCAGCCAAAAAGAGTCCACACAACATTTAATTACATGGTTTAAGGAGTGGAAAACATCAAGTTCTACAGTGATTTATAATATCAGAGTAATATATCTTCATAGAATCTGTTAAATAGGGCAATGGAAGAAGAGAAAGAAAGGCATGTCTAAGAACAAACACTTTGCACATCTAGATTATTATCTCTGTTGCATGGGCTCTCCAAAGCATCAAGTAGCACCCCTGTCTAAAGGATCCAACAAGGGTGTGGGTGTTCGGAGGCCTTATATTTTTTAAAATATTAAACAAACTTAGCCCAAGAGAATTGGGCTAAGCCAAAGAGCTAACATTGGAACACTAATTTCTTTAAAAAGACAACAGGCCTAAAAAAGCATTTGATTTTGGACATTTTTATTCAGCCGGTTTTCTTCTTTCTTTTCTTGTTTTATTTGATCAGCAACTTCTCCAATTACAACATTGACTACTACTCTACCTGGATTTTGATAAATTAGTAAATATAATAATTATTATGGAATTTATCATTAGAACAACTGTTGGTCACAAAGGGAGTTCCACTTACGTGTCCCAGTGTCCTTCCATTTTAATTTTGACAAATCTGACCACTACATCCATACACATACCCAACACACTCGTCCACACCTTCACCCAAGTCCATGTAGCAAGATTATCATGTTATAAGAGCATCCTTAACCAAATGATATTACATAATTATACATAATAATTAGTCAAATGTGATAGGAAAATTCACTTTTATAGCCATAAAATTTAACAAGTATAACATGTTTTAATTGTGTCAGAGCTAATCTTTAATCTTTATATTACTAACAACTGCATGTGGTCACTTTAGTCAATGTCACCTCCATGTCTCTATTCTATGTTTTTCAATAGAGTTTTTCTTTTTTATATTTTATTTCTTAGTGGACTCGGGTCTACCTTTTCAAAATAGCATAGATACATAATTTACCTTTTAAAAATTTACAATTTGTATATTACAAAAACACAATGTTAACATATATTATAATTGATTATCTTGTTTTGTATTTACAACTTTCTTTCAAATAGTGCAGTCAATTCAACACTAAAAATATATAATTTAATTTTTTTAAAATTTAGTACAGTCATGTGTTCACAAATTCTATTCTACAGTTGTTATGTGTTTTGACTTAGAAACACAATTTATATTCTAAACACAATAGAAGCAGTATTTTATAGACATTATTGTTGGAGTAAAATATTGGGAGCCACCCAAATTAGGTTCCATGGGTGGAAACTCTCAAAACCATCAAATTAAGGCAAAAACTTGTGTGAGACTGTCTCACCATGAGACGGGTCGGGTAAAAATGCAGATGTAACACTTATATGCACAAATGTCATACTTATATGCTCAAATGTAATACTAATCAGGAATAAAATTTTTGTTACTTATTAGGGTAAATGTAATACTTTTAAGGGAAAATACAATACTTTTACATTTCGATTTAAAAGTATTACATTTTTCCTCAAAAGTATTATATTTGCCCTTATAAGTGAGAGGCACTAGTCAACATTACTTATTATGAATAATGTATTACTTTTTCTCTTATAAGTAACAAAAATTGTATTTTTGATTAGTGTTATATTTGAACATATAAGTATCAAATTTGCACATATAAGTATGACATTTGCATGGTGCTTTGACCCGACCTGACCCGACCCGTCTCACAAATAAGGATTCGTGAGACGGTCTCACACAAGTGTGACCCTCAAATTAAAGGATGACAAAATATGACAAAATAGAGTAGTGACAAAGGAAAAATATTTTTAAAAGATTAACATTAAATATCCCAATTTCACCGGACTAAAAATTATACTCCAATTTTTAAAATTGTTGAGTAAGGTAATCGTAAGTCATTCAAATAGGTTCATATGCTTAAAATTGCTTGTATATTTTTGCACACAAGTACTCATTACCAAACTGATTGGCCAGCTTCCATTAGACGTGTATACCTATGTCGGCTTCAACTGAATTTGGTCAGTGCTGATGAAAAATGGGCTACCCTCAGCGCCTCTGTTTCCATTTATATATTATATCTTATTTTCTAGAATTTCCCATCTCTCTTAACTTGCATTTACTGTGTGCCAAAACAGCCAAATCCAGTTTCCACTTTCCAACGTATGTGTCCGACATGCCATGCAACCTCAAAATGAAGCACGTAAGCTAGCACAACTCGCCACCGTCTCCACAATTTCCTCCCTTCCCCACACATCAACCCAATCTTAATACCACTTTACATCACACCTACATATAATATATATAAATATATACTCCCGCTATCTCCCATTTTACATGTCCTATTTACTATTCATTGATCAAACCAGCTCTTTCTTCATTGCTTATTTTTTTTAGTAATTTTTTATTATTTTTAAATTTAATTTTTGTGTTTAATAGTACTTTTAATGTAGTTTCTAAATATATGAATTTTATATATTATTGCTAAAATTAATATTATGAAAAATTGGATTAAAAATAATTTCAGTCAAGCCTCGTTAAACGAACCAACATCCAAAATGGGACGGAAGTAGTAATAAATATAGTATGAAAGAGAGTGACTGTGTAAATGTAGCATGATTCTGATATTATAAAGTCACGAATTACGAGTTTGATTCTTATTAATATTTTTTTATTGAGTTTATTTATTTTATTGAATTTTTTTAATATAGTTTACTTGGGTTATGTGGTTTACTTTGTTATAACAAAGGTCGTGATTGTGAATTATTTGTATAGTTATTGTGTATTGCTTTGAGGGAAAATTGCAATTTTTATTCTTTAAGCATATGGTAATTGTAAAATTTGTTCCTAAATGTGGGTCATAATCAATTTTCGTCTTTAAGTTAT
Source organism: Ipomoea triloba (assembly GCF_003576645.1). Classification (NCBI taxonomy): domain Eukaryota; kingdom Viridiplantae; phylum Streptophyta; class Magnoliopsida; order Solanales; family Convolvulaceae; genus Ipomoea; species Ipomoea triloba. Next base: position 9,192,080 of record NC_044927.1, on the reverse strand, counting down.
TTGCACTTTTTATCCTTAAGTGTTGGTCATACTCACTTTTCGTACTTAAGTTATTATTGACGTTACATTTTTTATCTCTTTACTAATAAAATATTAAGGACGAAATTTATAATTTTAGTATAATTCAAGGATGAAAAATAAGCACGATTGTCACGCCAATAATAACTTAAGGATAAAAGTAAACATGACCAATACTTAAAACAAATTTTACAATTACCATATAATTTAAGGACGAAAAGTGCAATTTTTTATTGTTTTGATATGCTTTCCCACCGCCATTCCCATGCATATATATATATATATATACACACAGTGTTCTGCCGCCTCTTCAGTTCATCCAACGTATGCGTTTGGACGTTTCGTATATTGTCACTGTTGCTACAAGGAAACAATTCAGAAAGTTGTGTGTGTTTTTTTTTTTTTAAAGATCTTTTGAAGTATAGAAGATGGTGAACTTTCATGGAGACCTTGATCCCTTGAGTCCGGGGAGCGAGACGGAGACTATTCTTGAAGAAGAAGAAGAAGAAATGGAGGAGATAATAAGCTACCGTGATCTCAAGAAGCGGATGCGGAAGGACCAGATTCACATGCAGAAGCTCAAGGTTGAACGAACGGCGGCGGCGGCGGCCGGAAAAGAAGAGATTTTGAGAGACGACGAGGACGAATCGGCGACGGAGAAACAGCTGGAAGCGTCCCGGCGGAAGAAGACGGCGAGGTCTCAAGACGCGGTTCTCAAGTACATGGTGAAGATCATGGAGGTGTGCAAAGGGCAAGGGTTCGTGTACGGGATCGTCCCGGAAAACGGGAACCCGGTGATAGGGTCATCCGACAGTCTGCGAGAATGGTGGAAAGACAAAGTAAAGTTCGTCAAGAACGCCCCGGAGGCCATAGCCGAATACCTCCCCAAACTAGTAACCCTAGTAGAAGACCCAAATTCCAGCGTGATCTACCTTCTCCAAGATCTCCAGGACACCACTCTGGGCTCCCTCATGTCCGCCCTAATGCCGCACTGTCTCCCTCCCCAGCGGAAGTTCCCGCTAGAGAAGGGGCTCGCCCCGCCGTGGTGGCCCACCGGGCGAGAGCTCTGGTGGGGCGATCAAGGCCTGGCTCAACAACACGGCCCCCCACCCTACAAAAAGCCTCACGGCCTCAAGAAAGCCTGGAAAATCAGCGTTTTAGCCGCAATCGTCAAACACATGTCCCCAGATTTAGACCGGATGAGACGCCTCGTCAAACAATCTAAATCCCTTCAAAACAAAATGTCCGCTAAGGATACTACCACCTGGTCCAAAATCGTTAACCGAGAAGAAGACCTCATCAAACTCGCCCAAAAAGCCCTCAAGATTATCGACCAAGGAGACCAAGAACAAGAAAAAGAAAAAGAAGCCTCTTTTCTCACGCACGACAAGAGAAAGTGCGCATTCGAGCGTCAAATCGCGACAGAGATCGTCCTATACGCGTGTCAGAATTTACAGTGCCCGCAGAGCGGCTTAGGATTGGGATTCCCCGACAAGACTTCGCGAACTGAGCATGAACAAATCTGTCCCCATCGCGACCAGAATCTTGATTTCGGCGAAAACTATGTTCCTAGCTTGATCACAGAAGGAGATATAGATATAGATACAGGGCAATTACCAGATTGGATCAACGAGGATATTCAGAGAATCTTCCACGAATACAACGCGCAGTTCGTCAATGGCGGCGCTGGGAACTATGGGAATCTCTTGAGCGACAATCTGACAGAACAACAGTATAGATATGATCCGACCATGGCAGGTGAAGAAGCTTCCACTTCTGGTTCAACTTCTGTGTGGGATTTAGCATACGATGATATCGATCCAGACTGAAATTTAATTTGCACTAAGAACATGATGTATGTGTACGTAATTTACTACCAATAACACTTTTTTGGTTATTTGAGGGCATACCATGTCTGTTATTTTTCAACATTATTTTGACAGATGTAATAAATAAATGATAGCAACAGACCTTTTTTTTTTTGAATACTACTGACATGATAGCAACAGACCTCGTATATGTTTTTAAAATTTTTTAAACTAACTTACTAAAATTGACACTTATTATATTTATTAATAGATAAAAGCAAGATCAAATAAGAACCATTACTCTTGTGTAAATATGCAAACTGTACAATTAGACATCTGTGATTGCAGAAAATCTAATAAATAAATAAAAGCCTAAATAAATTTTAAATTTAATTGTGGGTAAAGTAGGAAATAACAAATTTAGGCTATCCCTGAGAATTTAGCCTAATACCAGGGGATCTGAAATCACAATTCTCTTTATAAGATAAATAGTTCACTCCGGAGAACAAAAAACATTACCAAACAACAAAATATTCTTGTTCTAAACAATGTCATTCTATTCCGAACTTATTCTTTGACCAAACATGTTGTAAGTTTGATAATGGATTAGTAATTTGGTATTGGGTGACAAAAGCAAAAAGGGATGTGGAAGGATGATACTTTTGCCAGGTAACGTTTTAAAAAAATTGGCAACCAATTATTCCTACCGTCTCACTTTATGTACCTGATTTGGTTAACAAGACTTGAATGAAGTTATTTTTAATTTAATTTGTTATAATATTAAGTTTAGTATTAGTTTATAAAATGTATATATATTTAGAAAAATATTAAACACACAAAAAATACATATAAAAATAATTAAAAATTATTTAAAAAAATAAGTAAAGAAGAAAGAGTTGATTTAACCAATGAAGAGTAAACATGACAGACAAAATGGAAAAGAGGGAATAATAATTAAAGAAATAGAAATAGAGTTGCGTTTTATACTAGGTGGGAAGTAACAGTTAGAAAAGCTAGCAGGGTTGCAACATATACATTTCATAACAGTACAATTTTTACATTACTAATTTAACATAAAACAACTACAAATATAATTAGAAGCACACATTAGCAAGCATTAATACATATTGATATAAATTCATAAGCCTACATTTGAACAATCATAACCTCATTTGACTCAACAGTAGAGGAGGTTACATTGCCTGTTGCAGAAGTCGAAACTGTTGGATCTTGTGTCTCCATCCATCTACGCCATTCATCAATGCATAATGGCTGATTTGGACCAATGCCTAAAAGTTGCTGCTCTTCAAATAACTTCAGAATATCTTCAGTTTCTCCGAAAAGGATAGCGGCATCACAAACATTTCTGAACCTTTCTTCAAAGGCATTTTTAACCAATAATCGTTTTGGCAATTGTTTTTCTCCTTCAAGAAGTATCACAAAGTGGTTGAGGTCTATCTCTTCCCTTCTCTGGTCATTTGAAACTTCATGTACAGGTAACCATAGTTTCCATAAATGACTAACTAAAATTGCTAATGGAAGCCATATGTAAAAAGAAATAACACAACTGAACTTAATAAATATGACAAACAAAGTCTGAAGTAGTAAGCAGAAAGTCAAGCTCAAACTTTTGATGTTGTGAAGAAGCTTCATGACCTTGTCTCTTTTAAATCTTATAGGAATTGGACTCTGTCTCCATTCAACCAGATTTTCAATCCAATATGGCTCTACTGTGAATTCTTCTCTAGAGATTTTGATCCTATTGTCCTCATATTTTTCAGCCGCAACACAAATCAAGAAGGTTGTAGTTACGGAGCCGCAATCTGATTATAAGTGGTCCCTCGAATTAATTTTATAGATTGGTTAGCATATCTGTGTTATTCATGGAGCTTAGTGAGGTGAAAAAATTGGCCATCGCAAAGGTTAAGAAAACTGTGCTAGTAATTTTGGTGAGATTATCACGGTAAGACCACATGGGAGATGTGAGGTCCCCGGTGAGCTTTGTGGCCACGGCTAATAGTGTCAGCCAAGTTGCATTTAGACCGAAAAACTTGAGTGATGAGAAGGGGTAAGTAAGGATGCGGGGTGAGTTTAAAAACATAACAAATGAGTTTAAGAGCATTGCAATGTAACAGAGCAGAGAAGCGGCTGCTATGTAAAGGCCAATTAATGGCATAGGCGACATGTTCAACTCTTCCTTTCTTCTAACATATAATGTACAGTTTTGGTTACTGTACGTAGTGGTCGACATGTTTATAGGATCGGATTAATGTTTTTTTGATTCAACTAAACTTACAACGAACTTCTGCCCTGCCCTTCCCTTCTATACCACGCTATATATACCATATGTTGGCAGACAAATAATGGGTTGGTGTATTTTAATTTTTCCCTGGACGACTTTCAGGATCTTTTCTAATTTTCTATCAACTTTTATTAATTAGCAACGTAACAAATAGATGACTCATCCATGATAATCATTATAATTATTATAAAATTATAATTTATTCTTTGACCTTGTGATTGCATCTGATAAAGGACCACAAGGAATTGAAGGAAGTAAATCAACCTAAGTTATGTATAGTTCACTGGCTTAAGAAAGCTAATAGGCCACATCATTGATAGTACAACATCGAACATTATAATTACTAAATCAACCATGACCAACTTGGCTATGGTTGCTCCTAATTTATTTACACTTTTGGGGTGTGTGGCAAATAGCTATTAACAGATTGAGTTAGCAAGTTTGACTAGTTGATAATATTAATTAGCTTGTTGTAAAATGATGTTTGGTAAATTAAATGTTAGTTGATAGCTAATTACATGTAAAATGACCTTTAAATGTATAATTTATTTTTTCAAAAAGTTGATAAAAAAGCTGCTTTGAACAACTTTTTAAATTTTAGCGTTTTATAGCAATAAGTTGTTACAAAAATGCTGATTAACTAAACACTTATATAGACCGTTTAACCAAGTCAAATAGCTAATAAGAGTCAAACAAGTTAAAATTAACTAATAAGCTAATTATGTTATTAAAAGGATCTTTGTATCATATATGGAATAACATAAAGATGTTCTATATCTTTTTTTTTTTTTGAAACAAAAGATGTTCCATATCTAAATTCATAAAAATGACTAGCACAAATATAATTAGTCTCAGTGTTAGAGAAAATTTATGGTGAAATCAAATCGATAAGAATGACAATATAATTTGATATATCAAATAATCTCCATCAGAAGAATTTCGTTAACTAGAACCGTTTAGTCACCATTCTCTAATATTTTAGTAGCACTAGAAATCTAGAATACAAATATTAGGTATATAGTCTCCACCAGAAGAAATTTCCTAGAAGTTAATTAGTACTAGAATACAATAGGTTGGTCGAAATTCAAACGGCCAATTTAATATTAGTATTAGTGTTAGCTTAATTTGACCACGGTATTACAATATAATATGTGCGCGTGCCTATATAAACAGTAAAAGTAAAACCTGCCCTCATGGTTATTAGCTCAATTGGATGCAGATGTAAAATTTATTGCAAGAGATTAATGTTTGAGTCTTATCAGCGATAAATTTTATATTGTACTTTTCTTTTTGAAAATTTATATTGTACTTTTTAATAAACTCTGACATATTTATAGTATAAGTTCAACAATTATGCAAGTTGTTATAATAATATCTACATCTATAATAATACTAATAATTTTAATAAGAGCCAATAAAGTTGACACTCTAACAGAAGAAAAAAATGTTGGTGGTAATTTTAATTAAACGAATGGTTCATATTATTTTGATTTTAGTAATTTTTTATAATTTTTCTTTTTTACCCTTTATCATATTATTTTTTTCCCTTAAATAACCACAAATTCCATTAACATAAACTATAGTAACGGAATATTCTGTTAACTTTTAACTTACCCATTAATTTTTATAAGAAAGGTCTTAGGCTCGAACCTCATCATAATCCGGGTTGATATAATTGTTAAATATATACTACGAATATGTTAGAGTATATTATTGAAAACTAAGTATCTCATTCTATTACTCTTATTAAATTATTAAATAAATTAGTAGCTACAACAAAAAATTAATGCATATGCATTTCTTTAATTTAGAATTCGATATTTACACTTTACAATGCCTTTATTCCAAAACAAAATTATTCGTTATCAAAATAATTTTAAAAAAAAAAAAGAAATATAATTTCATTAGTTATATTGTTTTTATTAATTTATTAAATAAATTGGTAGCTACAATAAAAAAAAATAATGTGTATGTATTTCTTTAATTTACAATTCGATGTTTATAATGCCTTTATTCAAAAAACAATAGTTATTATCAAAAACTTAAAAAGAGATATAATTTCATTAGTTATATTCTCTTTATTTTCTACAATAAAAATTAATTATCAAAAAAATTTAAAAGACATATTATTTCATTAGTTACATTGTCTTTATTTTCTACAATAAAAATTATTCACTATCAAAAAATTTAAAAAGAGATATTATAATTTTATTAGTTATATTGTCTTTATTTTCTACAATAAAAATTATTTATTATCAAAAAATTTAAAAAGAGATATACTTTAGTTAGTTATATTGTCTTTATTTTCTATAATAAAAATTATTTAGCATCAAAACATTTAAAAAGAGATATAATTTCATTAGTTATATTGTCTTCATTTTCTACAATAAAAATTATTCATTATAAAATAAATTAAAAAAGAGATATAATTTTATTAATTATATTGTCTTTATTTTTTACAATACAAAGATTCTTTACCTTCAAATTAATTAATTAATTATATTAACTAAATTATTCATTATCTTCTTTTTACACTATGTTGTAATTAAATACTCTATATCAAAGTTATAACTTATAATACAAAATAATGTTATATATTTATTTACCAAGTATTCTATTAATAACATAGAAAAAATAATAATTTGAAGTCAATCATATTAACTACTTGGGGAGGATTTGTTGACAAAGATGACATTCAAATAACTTAATAAATTGAAGCAAGAAACTACCTCGTAATATATTTTGTACTACATCACAGTTGCTCAATTTAAAAGATAAATCGTATTTCTTTATTAATATGATTTAAAATGTACTTTCTCCGTCACATTTTGATTGTCTGGTTCATTTAACGAGGTTTGACTGCATTTATTTTTAATTTAATTTTTCATAAAATGCGTTAAAAGGGAGAAATAGTATTAAAAAAGATAAAGAAAAATATTATGATAAAAATGTTAAATTTTTATTAGGAAAAATTGCATATTTGGTCCTTGAGTTAAACTTAATTTTTATTAGGGAATCAACATGTTCATTACATGACAAACATAATCAGGAAGTATTTTTTTATCGCAGTTTGAGGAGATGAATACCTAATTTTTACTAAAAAGTTTCGCGATATGCGAAAATGGGTCGTTATATGGTTAAAATAGAGTAAATGAGCTGAATTTCTCGTTTTGCCCTCCATTTTAATGGCAACTTGATGTCAATGCTAACAGAGGACTAATATGGCTTAAATTTTAATAGTCGGAGAACCAGTTTGAGTGTAATTAAAAGTCATAGGACCAATTTAAGAAAAGATCAAAATTGGAGGACCATTTTAGAAATTAACTCTATGATTCATGTATAAGAGCATCTGTAATAGTGGGTTTTTTTGTGAGTTTTGAGGAGTTTTCACAAGTGTGATTAGGAAAAAAGAATATGAGAGGAGAAAGTGATAAGAATAGAAAAAAGAAAAAGAAAAAAAAAAGAAAACGAAAAAGACTGACGCAATCCAGTAAAAAAAATGAAATAAACGCGTCACAGGGCGCGTGCACGGTATACGTTTGTCTTCCCTTTCTCTTTGATGCAAACATTGTTCCAATAACTTATTTTTACAGTTGAACCTAACTCATTCTCTCTCCTTCTTCTCTTCCCTCTACATCATCTATCACTATTCCAAAAACATCTAAATAACCATTTTTATGGATGCTCTAATAGTCAAGGTACCAAAGTGAAATTTTCTCATTATTAAATTTGGTTGGTTGAAATACTACAATTCTGTCTATATAGTGCAGTCCCAAGGTTCACAGAACTTTAGGTCGGAGAAGGGCAATCACTCATTCTTAAAACCAGCGTTCTTAAGACCAAAGAGTCGGGCGGAGGGGGGGGGGGGAAGATCTCCATTCATTCATCACATGTATCCCATAGAGGGAACAAACACATATCACCACTTAGGAAGGCCAATTAATTTAGTAGAGAGTGTTAGGTAATGCAAATAAATATTTGCTTTTGTACATTCAATTTACAAAGCTTTAAGCATGGTCGAGGATAACTCCTAGTTTATCTCCAAGGCTACTAGCTTCTATAATTAACCAAATTAATAATAAAAGGTGACAGGATAATTGGGCATCAGCACCCGACCTGAATCATCAGCACTGGCCCTAAGGCAGTGAACGGACGTGAGAGGCCGTTACGCATTAAGTGGCGTTACCTCCTCAAGCGGCGTCACTTCCTCAAGTGGCGTCACCTCCTCAAGCGTCGTCACCTCCTCAAGTGGTGTCACCTCTCAAATTCCGTGAAAATAAAATAAAATAAAACGTTATTCCCTTAGGGCCAGCACGAGATCCGATCTCGCTAACTACCTGACGAGAGGGTGTTTTCTGGGTAAAGCTTAAGACTTTGCTACGAAAACACCACACTCTATTCTCTTAGGGCCAGCACGAGATCCGACCTCGCTAGCTACCTGACGGGAAAGTGTTTTTCTGGGTCAAAGCAGGAAGCATGATTTCAAAAAACACCACACTCTAGTCCCTTAGGGCCGGCACGATATCCAATCTCGCTACCTACCTGACGGGAGAGCTGATCTTTGACCGAGCCTACGGCTGGTCGAAGTGAGCTCGCGCATAAAACGACCAAAAACACAAAAAATCAAAAATCAAAAATCATGGCCAAGGCCTACCTCGGCCAAATTTGGTCGAGGCCTGACGTCGGCAAAAAATTGGCCGATGCCTGACCTCGGCAAAAACTTGGCCGAGGCTCACCTCCGCCAAAAATTGGCCGAGGCTCACCTCCGCCAAAAATTGGTCGAGGCCTGACCTCGGCCAAAATTAGCCGAGGCCTGACCTCGACCAAAATTTGGTCGAGGCCTCGCCCTCGCCTTGGCTACAATTCTCTTACCGTTTGAAAAAAAAACACATTTTTTACACACGTCTTTACTCCCAAACCACCTCAACCACTTTCGTTGGCTAGGGAGTGAGGGGACTGGTGACAGGATAATTGGGTATCAGCACTCGACCCGAATCATTAGCACTGACCCGAAGGCAGTGAACGGACGTGAAAGAGGCCGTTACGCATTAAAGCGGAGGAGCCACTCCAACGGCTCCTCAGTATTAATATCCACTTACTGAAGAACATTGAAGAGGTCACTTACTGCGCATGGAAGTGGAAGCAAAGAGTCGTTGCACTCAGGCATAGAAAAAGACACTCACACTCATAGAGTAGGGGAGGAAGATGGCTAAGACAAAACACTACTGTAAGAACTCATTTGTACTCTAACACACTATTGTACTCTTATATTGAGCTTCATAATACAAAATATACCGGTAACATTCTTACCGTCACAAGGGTTAAAATGGTTTTTTTTTAATCAATAATTGTGTACTTAAACCTTTTCAATTTGCCAAGACTTTGTGGTCTAGTAGCACCCGATTACACTCCCATGTGGAAGGGAGTGGGCTCGAGGTTTAGTGGGGGTGATATTGACTCTTTGTGCTTTAGTAGGTTGAGAAAGTAATTTAGATAAAATTTTACTTTCTGTCCTCTGATTATTATACATGAATCACATTTGATTTTTTACTATTACATTTTCTAATTAGGTGCATGACTATGTAATTTGTATCTCATTTGGTCCTGTCGTCCAATGTCCTTGCCAACTATTGCCAAAAGTGTTCCTTTCGAAAGGAGCACTACATTTGCTTCTTCTGGAAGGAGCACTTCTAGTAATAGTTGGTCGGGAAATTAGACGGCAGGACCAAATGTGATACAAATTACATAGTCATGCACCTAATGTCCTAATTAGAAAACATTAATAGTCAAGACCCAAATGTAATTCACGTATAATAGTCAGAGGACCAAAAGTGAAATTTATTCTTAATTTTATATTCCCCTAGCAAATTATTGTGTGGACACGATCCAAAGCGACATCGTTTTGTCGTTTAAAAGAAATCGTTAGTCAATAACGGTGTGATCTAGCTACTCAGTCGTTTATGTGTTAGAATAATGAACCTTCTATGATAAGATAATGTATTTTATAAGTTAGAATAATGTACTTTATGCTTTAGAATATTATATTTTATGTGATAGAATAAATGAATATTGTACGTACTTTATGTGATAATAATAAATATTTTGAAGTAAGATAATGTATTTTATGAGTTAGAATAATATACTTTATGTTTTAGAATAATGAACCTTGGGAGAAGAGAAGGAACCGGTGTCGTTTTTGGACCGTGGTCACTGCAGCTGTGTGGACCACGGTCCACGCAATAGTGATTGTTGAAGCCCCCCTCCCGGCCGTCGCCGAAACTAAACATGTCCTTAGCCCCTTGTATGGCACTTAACATTATGCTGGGCTATTGGTGCAAATAGTTTCTTGATAGTTCTCCCAGTAAAATACCAATATATTGATGATAGTGATAGAAAGTATGATCAAGTGGAAATGTATATATAACTTCATGAATACGAAATTTGGTAGGTTGGTTTATTTTAAGTTATATTTATTATATCTGATTATATTTGTATCATGCATGAATTAGCTTAACAATTACTCTGTATTTATTTTTAATTAAAGTGGATCCATTTTATTTTTTTTTTGGAATTAAAATTCATCAGTATTCATAGGTTGGTAGACACCGCTATTATGATATTTAATAATTTTTTGTGTTTTTTTTACAAGTTTTAGTAATTATATTTGTTGCATATTCATAATTTATATATTGGGAAATTTATCAAAAATTGGTATTGTGAGTGGTGATTCTATGGTACAAATATTTGTAAGGTCCATCTTTCATTTGAGTCGGGTCAAAGTGAATTCTGATTCTCTTGAGTGAGACAAAAAAAATTGATATGTTGTACATTTAAAATAGATAATGAATGAATTAAAAATTGAATTTTAAAGTATACTCATTTAAGTGGTTTGAAAAAGTCTTTGTTTTACATTGAAAAATGAAAACAAGTTTACACTAATATAAAGTTTAGATTGTATTAGGTATAAATCAAATTCTAAAATGAACTTGAAAATGTAAATCAAATTCTAAAATGAACTTGAAAACATTTGACTAGCCGCTAGTTGCTCCTTTAAACATGCATGCCAACTCAAAATATACAAATATATTAATGATAGTGATAGAAAGTATAATCAAAGTGGAAATGCATCTTTCTGGACTACCAAGGGAGGTGGATCATGGGCTATATGGTAAATGTTGGAGGGACGAATAGTTTTTTTTGTCAAACTGTAGAGCCTAAGGGAGGGTCAAAGACTCGGTAGAGAAAGGATTTTTTGTCAAACTGTAGAGCCTAAGGGAGGGTCAAAGACTCGGTAGAGAAAGGAGATTCTAAAGAATGATGGTTGAACTAAGCATGCAGTGAGAATTATGAACGAATGAATGCAACTGGGGAAAATACTACCTTCCTCATCATGAATTGTAAGTTTCTTACCAAATGTTTTGATTGTGTGGAGTTCTCTCATGTGCCGAGGGAAGAAAATAAATGCGCTGACTACTTGGCTAATCTTGGGCAAACTAATTTTAAAGGAACCAGGGTCTTGGAGGACATTGATTGGGCTCCTTCAGGCAAATGCTGGTGGTGCCAGTTTTAGAAAAATTAGATAATTTTGTCGTGTGAGCGACGAGGATCTCACCCAAATTATTTATATATATATTTATATATATATATATATATATATATATATATATATATATATATATATATATATATATATATATATATATAAAGTGGAAATGCATAGTTTGGTTTATTTTAAATTATATTTGTTATCCGATTATATGCGTATCTTGTATGAATTAGCTTAACACTTTTTTATTTAAAAAAAAATAAAACTGAGATTTTACTTAAAGAGAATCGACTTTTTTATTGGAATTATAATTCATTACTATTGATTGGTTGGTATATATCACCATTATGATGTTTGATAATTTTTTATATGCGTTTGTTTATTAAGTTTTAGTAATTATATTTGTTGTGTATTCATAATTTATATTCCCTCCACCATATTTTAACTGTCATTTTTATTATTTATTTGTTAAACGAACTATTTCTGTTTTCTTTTATTTTTTCATGTTTTTTTTTTCTTATAAATTTTAAATCTGGCTCTATGTGTGAATAATAATATTTTAATGTTAATTTTAAATTCTAAATATATAAATATTATATACTAATACTAATTTAAATATTGTGTAAAATTAAATTATAAACAACTTAAGTTACACATATAAATCTTTCTAATGGTTTGTTGGAAAGAGAGTAATGGCATAGATACAAAATTTTCAATGACATGTTAATTATGTTAAAGAACTAACTTATTTTGCAAAGATAGAAATAATTAAGAGATGAAATTTGTAAAAATTAATAATTACTACTTGTGACAAAATGTGGAATTGCCCATTTTATAAGCCCTCACATCTCGGTCCGACAATTTGTGGAGGGGTAATCATGGATTAATGGTGACTCATCTGATCAACAAAGACTAGACTTTTGCTCACTGTGCATAAAGAGACTCCTCATTTTGTGATATTGCTTCCACATTGTCGTGTGTGAAACTTGATCTCTTATAACAAATTTCACCATTGTGACTAGTTGAGTTGCACATAATCAATATTTGTGACAAGGTTGAATCGCCCAGCCCCTCACACCCCGGCCAGACAGTTTGTGGAGGGACAAATCATGGTGACTCAACTAATCAACAGATGCTAGACTTTTGCTCATTGCGCACAAAGAGTCTCCCTCATTTTGAGAGGTTGCTCCTTCACTGCTGCGGGTGAGACTGGATCATTGGTTTTTTGTGACAAATTTTATCCATGTGACTAGTTGAGTAACCACGTAGGCAATAAATAATCAATACTTGTGACAAAAGTTAAAAACGTCTACCCTAGGCGCCCTACACTTTGACCCGACCGTTTACAAAGGGATCAATCATTGTGATTCAACTTACTAATAGAAGCTAGACATTTACTCACGGAGCACAAATAAACTCCTTATTTTGAGAATTTATTCCATACTACTATGAGTGAGACTTGATCTATTGTAAAAGATTTCACCTATGTAACCACTTACACGTTACATGCGGGCCATTAGCAATCAATACTGTGTACTGCGTTGATGGGACGGTTGCAAAGTTTTAAACAAACTTTCCTCATGTTTTTCCTCCCAAACTTTCCTCATGTTTCAATAGCTGTGTTGATGTGATTTGTAATCTAATTTAGATTGTTTTTTCATTGTTTGTATTAAATAAAACAAATTAATTAATAGAAATTTGATTTGAGAGATCCAGTAACATATAATATAAGCCTCTTCTTCTTCTACCAATCAAATAAACCCCCAAAACTCTCCCTCCAAAGTCTCACACCCTTTCTCTAGCTTGTCAGTTACCTTATCTGCACAGAGGGAATTAGGAAACGCTACTCTCCCTCTGTTTTTCCACCGGAGAAAATGAGAAATAACCACCGACCTACCTTTGTTTGCCGGGAAATTCCGGGACTCGACTTGTCCACAAATGCTCGGAATTTCGAACCGGAACACCGGAGAAACAATTGGCTCACTATGTCCGGCGCCGGCAATTTCGCTTGCATTTCTCTGGCGGAGAAGCGCGAGGAGAAGGAATTCTCGCCGACGCCAGCTCAGCTCCTCAAGCATCCCTTGGCAATGCTCGCTTTGGCTCCGAAAGACGTCGCGCTTTTCGCCGCCGGCGCCATGGCTGGGGCCGCTGCCAAAACTGTTACTGCCCCCCTTGACCGGATTAAACTCATCATGCAGGTGTTTGTCTGGTTTAACTTAAGCCTTCTTCTTCATTTTCCTTTGGCGGGGATATTGATGCCAAACATTAGCCTGGTTTAACAATATTTGCTAGTTTTCTCCTCTAATTTTATCAAAGTTGAGGACGTTTTGTCTTCGGAGTTTATAGCTAATGTTTTTATAATCTGCTTCTTTGTGGCTGGTAGTTGTCACTGCATTTATAGTGAACTTTTGAATTTAGCCCATTTAGATAAGGATAATGACTTAGTTGATTGAAGTTTTGAATGTTTGTCATTATTGAAAACTGGATTCTATTTTATTGCAGCATTGTTAGAGAAGGGTTTTCGAGGTTTTTTAGCCTTTTAACTTGATATGGACTCTACTTCACTGAAGATTTAAAAATAAACAATATTGATTTACTTGTGGAAGTAAATATAAAAATAAAAAAAGCTACCAGGTTCATGTCAAGAGTTGTATCTATGCTGTGGGTGATTTGTAGGGTGATATATTGGAGTATCTTTTTATAATTTAAAGTTCAGCTATAATTCTCTAGTATCACTTCCCCATTACATTTAATTAGTGTTTCACCCCCATCATGTCTTGGCATGTTGTCTTTGTTTTAGTTTCCTGCAAATGATTGTTCATTTATGAGTTTCCATCCTGCTACCTGTATTTGGTTTTAGACACATGGATTAAGAGCTGGGGAAGAAAGTGCAAAGAAGGCAATTGGTTTTATTGAGGTATTTATTTATTTCTTACTTACTATTAGTTAGTATATATCCCTAAGACTACTCCCCGTATTCCCCAATTGTTCCAGTAATGCCTTTGACTTGCAGGCAGTTACCTCAATTGGGAAGGCGGAAGGGATTAAAGGGTATTGGAAGGGGAATCTTCCACAGGTATTTTGCTTCTATCACCTGCTAAGCTACTTCAATATTCAGTCGTAAATTTCTATGGATGTAATTGCTGAGTATGACCTTTAGTCTTTAAAATTGAGATTATGACAGATTTTCTTCAACTGTTTAGGTGATAAGAATCATACCATATAGTGCAGTTCAGTTGTTTGCCTATGAAACCTACAAGGTACGAAACCTTTTTCACAAGTATTTGAATTGTATTTTTATTTCAAATTTAAGCCACTTAACATGGATACTTTGTCAGAAAATTTTTACGGGAAAAGATGGTGAGCTCTCTGTGATTGGAAGACTTGCAGCAGGTGCTTGTGCTGGCATGACTTCAACTTTTGTAAGTTGTGAAACTAAACTGTGAACTGTCAAAGTTGTGCTAATATGCTGAATTCTAATCGGACATCATATACTTGAGAATGTGGTTAAAGAAATTCTATGGTGTAGAAAATAAATGAAATTGAAGAAATTTAGATCTGTAAGAGATTATATTGGAAAAAGTAAGGAAGGTCCGAAGGTTAAGATTAGTCTTTAACGTGCTCATCACTGCTTAGGATGATGTAGGCTATTCTTAATATTTAAGGCATGTAGTGGTATGTAAACCCCGGCCAAACAACGAAACCTATTTTCCGGTTAAGTAGGGTCAGCTACATTGGTTCTTTGGTGGAAATCCACTCTATTTAGATTATATTTTAAAATAGCTTGCAAAATATATGGATATGAGTGCTGGTGAAGCTCATAAAACCATGTATGAGAATCAGGAATATTGGATCCTAAGGAAGTTGCTAAGATTGTGATTTTATATTAAGGCCAATATGAATAAGCTTATTTCAGGCCAATATGAATAAGCTTATTTTCAGCTTTTATCTATTACAGTAGGTACTTATACTGGTTTTTTACTGTGTTTGGATTAACTTAATAAAAGAGCTTGTCTTCTTGAAAATGCTATTTTCACCTTATTTCCATAAGCTTTTTCAAGTAACTATTAGAAAAAGCTGAAAATAGCTTTTCAAAGGCAATTAAATAATGAGAAACCCTTATAAGTTGTGTTGGCCTTAATTCAAGCTATTTATCCAAACTGTGCCAAAGTGGTAGTTGAGAATAAAAACAGACAGGAAGTATATCACAAGGTAATAAGAAAATTCCAATTTAGTGAAGAAGTATGCTCCACCTGTAGTGTTGCTGTCATGGCTTTATGTAATAAGAAATATGTTGTTCAACACCCTTTAACTTCCTATAGTTCAAGTGTGAGTTTTTTTTTTTTTGAAAATTAGTTCAAGTGTGAGTTAATTACCAATTTAGTTCCTAACTATGATTCTAGACATATGGGAATTTCTGAAATTTTACCTAACCTCTTTTCTAGTATTGGTTTGGAACTATTCATGAAACATTATATTCTCCCCCTCCCCTCTGAACCACTGCCTATATTTTTTGTTATCACCCCAATATCTTTGCTATCTATATCTTGTATGTTTGACAGGTTACCTATCCATTAATATCTTGTTTATTTGGCAGGTTACCTATCCATTAGATGTTTTGAGGCTGAGATTGGCTGTTGAACCCGGTTATAAAACTATGACAGAGGTAAGATGAGCTGAAATTATACTTGCTGTGCATAGATCTCATAAATGAGCCTTGGACTCTAGGCTGCTTTGTTTGTTTTTAAATGCGAGAAATATGGTTGTTCTGTTAGCATTTTCGCAGTTTGTACCTAAAGAAAAATAAATCATGCAATTATCACATAACCATTCAATCAAGTAAAATAGGAGGCAGTTCTATGTCAAATTGGTGAGTCTTAAGGTTAAAGGTTCAAACTCTGAATGTATCAAATGAATGGTTCGGTGGCCATTGCATTTCTATAAATTTAAAGTCCTATCTATGTGTTGTAAAAGATAAACAATCATGCCAATATTAATTTGGATTCTATTAATATCTTTCAGGTTGCTCTTAACATGCTGAAAGAGGAAGGAATTGCATCCTTTTATAATGGTCTAGGACCTTCTCTAATTGGAATAGCACCATATATTGCTGTGAACTTTTGCGTTTTTGACCTGTGAGCCTATGTTTTTTAAGTGATCACTTTATGATTGTCTACCTATGGAATATATATTTATAATTTATTTTTTGGTTTTTGTGAATATCAGGGTGAAGAAATCTCTGCCAGAGAAATATCAGAAGAGCACTCAAACATCACTAGTTACAGGATTGATTTCTGCAACTGTGGCCACACTCACATGCTATCCATTGGACACAGTAAGAAGGCAAATGCAAATGAAGGGTACACCTTACAAGACAGTTTTGGATGCTTTCCTAGGTAAACTGGCATTAAAACGTATTCATTCTTAATATCAATCTTATCTTTGAATAAGTTGCTTTTTCAGCTTTCTCCTTATTGGAAATTGCAAGAACTACTAAATGTTTCTATTGGTAGGTCATAAGCCTAACTGTCGTAGTTCTTTGTCACAGTAGTCCCCTGACTCATAAAATAGTAAAAATGCATGCAAGAGATTCAATGTTCTATATTCCTTTACTTGCAATTGGATCGATCATGTATACAATTACACAGCCTGAGATCTATAGTTTTGATTCTCGAAGTGGAACTGTATTTACTATTTTAATTAAATTTTTAATGAATTTGTTTTTAAGAGCATATGTCAAAGTCCAAAATGTTTAGTATGGTATGAGCTTTTGAATGCTACTATCACAAATTTTGTTTACTTCTATAATTTCATGTATTCTAAGTTTCATATTTTATGAAGTGGCGACGACGCATCTTTGGCAATTTGAATGGTTCTTGCTAATTTAGTTGAAACTTATTCAGGTATATTGGCACGCGATGGTGCAGTTGGACTGTATAGGGGCTTTGTGCCAAATGCTCTGAAGACTCTGCCCAATAGCAGGTCTATCTTTCTTCCTGTTGCATATTTTTTCTTAAAGTGTTTATAAATGCATATCTTCTTGAATCTTGAAGAATGGTATGCCAAACCTCTTAATGAGCACTGCCTGCAAATAAAAATGGTGTCAATTAATTACTTACACTTCATGTATTGGCTGTCTAAGTTCCTGCAACTCAATTGACACTGTAATTTCCTTAAGAATATTAGCAAAAAGTGCATTTTCCTATTTCGGTGTTTCCAACTGGATTACAATATCAGGCCAGTTCTGATACCATAATGCCTCACCAGACCCTACCATTTCATGATTAAACCTTTTCACCCTCTTTTTCTTAAAGCTTCGATGAATAATGTTACGGGATTGTTAGCACTCTAAGACTATTCTGCTATTTGATTTTCTCACTATAATTGTGTCTATGTTCTTTCCAGCATAAGGCTTACAACTTTCGACACTGTGAAGCGACTGATTGCAACAAGTGAAACGGAGTTCCAAAAAATTGTGGAGGAAAATCGCAAGAAGGAAGAGCAAATCTCTGATGATTGTAAGGCTTAAATCTCGAGTTTGGTGTACTTTCGAGACAATATTGGTGTCACCATTATTTTTTTGCCCAGTGCTTCTGCTGGGGAAAGCATTGCTTAAAGCATTTGTATGAAACTTGAGCTGCTAGTATAGTGCTTTAGTATCTGGAGCTCTAATTTTTGTAGAACAGTCAAAGTTTAGTGCCTACATTCTACTCATTCTTCGTTTCTTGTAATATTTCTGCCTACAGAACTTAGTGATGCTCTTAGCTTGGTCATTGCATCCTTCCATAGTCGTCTTTTTTATTATTATTGTTGTTGTTCTGAGAATGATCTTATTATTTATCAATTTATTATATTTAAAGTACTGACTCTCTTACAATGTGTAGTATCTGTTCATAGTTACTTTTTCAACCTATTGAAGCATAAAGAGTCAACAATTGCCTCCACTGAGTTTCAAACTCACTTTTCGCCATGTGGAAGTGTAAATCGGGTGCTACTAGACCACAAGGTCTTTGGCGAATTTTAGTGTACCTAGAATACAGAGTCTTTACGGTCCTTCAAGTTTAAGGTTCTTTAGAAAGAACATTGAACTTGTCTCTTAGATCATTTAACTTTGTTGTGGTTAGTGATTTGGTGAAGATGTCTGTCAGTTAGTTTTTTTGTAGATATGTAGTTTACTTGTAGTTCTTTTGATGCTATTTTGTTACGAACAAAATGGTAGTTGTTGAGTTAATTAATTGTCAAAGGTTCTTTAGTGGTCAATAAAGAGATCATCGTGTTGTACTGGGGCCTTTGAATAGATAGAGATTTTGTTCATCCAAACTAATTGGTCAGTCGACTTTTGCAAGAAGTCCAAATAAAATCTTGACTTTGCCATGATACTCACTAGTAGTGGATTCTTCTTAGCGCAAAGATGGCAAATAAAATCTTGACTTTGCCATGATACTCACTAGTAGTGGAATCTTCTTAGCGCAAAGACGGTAGCAGATGACAAATTATGTTATGGACCTGGGTCCACCTTGTAAGGTGGACTCGAGTTCATGTTCACAATTTAAAAACTCTATATTTACAATTTTAGAATTTTATGTTCACAATATTAAAACTCTATTTTCACAATTTTAAAACTTTATATTCACAATTTTAAATCTCAATATACAAAATTACATTACTCAATATTTACAATTTTTGAACTTTATATTCACAATTTTGTTATATAGATTCAAAAATTGTGTTATACTATTGAATATAGAGTTGTGAAATTGTGAACATAGAGTTCTAAAATTATGAACATATAGTTCTAAAATTGTGAACATGGACATGGGTCCACCTTGCAAGATGAACCCGTGTCCATGGCATAACAACTGGCAGCAGACTATGGAGACTCAGATATCGTGCATGAGAAGAAAACCCAAAGGTGACCTCAATAGTCTGCCATTGGGCCCAAAACATGGCATGTTTGTTTCCCATTGGGCTCAGGACACTGCAACATACAAAACTTAATCAGACAGAGATGAGATGAGATGAGATGAATATAGACAAAATAAAAGAATTCTAAAGGACCAACTTTTCAATCGCAGGATCGGCTACAATGGAATACTCATCCAGAGCCTTAATAAATGAAGTTGGGCATTGTAACGTGCCATTAGCATATCCATTGACATTTTGACCACAGACAAAGAGAACAAGTTGAGCCTTCTGCAACAAATAGTTTGGGAAAGTAAGCTTAATGGAGATAAAGTGATGAGTTGTTTGTAGAGTACGAGTTCCTGATGTTGTAGTTTGTATTATTATTATTATTATTATTATTATTATTATTATTATTATTATTATAATATAGTGGGATAACCACTAATATAGGCATTTCATGGGCATGTATTACACTTTACAAGTAGTTGGGTTAGTGGGTGGCTTATGTATATGATCTTGTATATATAGCCACTTATGCAAATGTATAAGGCAACCAAGAATATAATGGATTATGTCTAGAGACATTCTCTCTTTATCTTTCTTTTCTAAAGTTACATTATAACTCGAAGCATAGTCATTTGGAGTTGAGCTGTTACTAGAAGCACATCAATGTCTCTTCTCCCCTCACTTTCTAGAGTTTAGCTCTTGACTCGAAGAAGAGCAACACATATAACAAGGTTGTATCAGAATATTTATCGGGCCTGCGATTGAATAGGCAATATCGGAGATGGTACGAGAAGAGGAGATAGTGTCACGAGCCGAAGGGGTGGGGGTTGATGGCCACAGTGATTTTTTTTTTCTTTTGTGTGTGTGTGTGTGTGTGTGTGTTTAGGGTATTTATTGGGACTGTGGTTAAATATTCAAAATTAGAGATAGTGCCAAAAGAGGAGATGGTGTCACTGGCGAAAGGCGGTGGGGTGGTAGGGGTTAGTGGCGACGACAATGTGTTTTTCTTTTTTAAATATTTTTTTTTTTCTTGGTAGGATTTGTGGCCATGGTTCTTTTAGTCAATAATTCTGAGAATGATCTTAAGGAGAAAGAATTGTAACTTGGCTAGAAAACAAAGTCCTAATTACACCAAAAGTTAATAAGTTACAAGTAGTAAATAAATCACAATTTTATTTTCTTATACCCTCATATATTTTCGAAAACCAATGTAAGCTTCTGCCCAATCATCCCTTGGTCACCATGCTTGAAGGAGTGTATGGAAGATATCCCCAATATTGCATGGAACGACGGCGTTCTCTAGATAAGCCGTAAGGTCAAAACACATTACAAACTTACAACCGTTCCATATATACGAGTCGATAAACTTTGACTCTTCTGACTTCTCCCACCCAGACCGACCCAGTCAACCCTTCTTACCGCCTGGAGCTATACTGTAACATGCTTTCTCACCGCCTCTGCTTTTCTCTCTCACCTTCCGACCTCAAACGCTCCATTCCTATCTCGCGCGTTCCACTACACCCTCTATATGTCGCTCAAGTGCGCCCATATCAAGTTGCACTCGCAGCAAATAATGCCATTAATGGGACAGAAAATGGCGCCGTTCGTTTCAAAGAGAGCGGTGAAGCTTCGGATGAGGAAGCGTCTCTTCCGGCGGGGCTCCGGCAGGATCTGATGCCGAACCACGTGGCAGTTATAATGGACGGGAATAGACGGTGGGCTCGGACGAGAGGGTTGCCTGTGGCTTCGGGTTATGAAGCGGGCGTTCAGGCTCTGAGGAGATTGGTGAAGCTTTGCTGCAAGTGGGAGATTAGGGTTCTCACCGTTTTCGCTTTCTCATTGGATAATTGGTTTCGACCCAAAGTGAGTTCGAAATAAATTTTTAAAAAATTACTGAAATTTTATTTTCAAGTTAAAAATATTTGTTTTGTTCGTATGAAAATGAGTTAATATCCAATTTAGCCCTCCATTATAGTTATTTTTTTCTATTTAGTCTTAAATGATTTTTGTGTTTAATTAGCTGCTGGACTTTGATAGTTTTACTCAATTGAGTCTTCTATTTCTATTAGGATAACTTGATAATTTTACTTTTGCTAATACCAATTTAGTCCTCAACTATAGTAGTTTTATCTAATTTAGTCTTCGACTATAATGATTTTTTTTATTTAGTTGTTGATTCTAATAGCCAAGGACTCAATTAGGTAAAATCATAGCACAAAAAGTCATGATTAAATTGAGAAAAACCAATACAGTGGATGACTAAATTGAGTATTAACTCGTATGAAAATTCATTTTCTTATATTTTAGTCTTATTGCATTATGCATTCGGATTGCACAGGTAGAAATTGACTTTTTGATGGGCTTATTCGAAAATGGACTGAATAGTTTACTTGAAGAATTTGCAAGGTGAGTTTCTGATATTTCAGGAATTTAATTTTAGAAAATATGGTCACTCTTATCTATAATATTTCCTGCAAATATAGACTGCCATAATATGGAATTCTTTACTCTTTAGGCATAAACATGAAGGGTAAAGCATTAGGTATCCACGAAGAAACAAGAATTAACATAAAGAAGATAATGGTGGTGTTTGGTAAATAGTTGTTAGTAAATTGGGTTAATAGATTTGACTAGTTCATAGTATTAGCTATTGTAGAAAAATGTTTGGTAAATTAGCTGATAGCGGATTACATGCAAAATGACTTTCTCAAAAAGTTGATCGAAAATGTTGCTTTGAACAACTTTTTGAATTTTAGCGTTTTGGAACAATAAACTGTTACAAAAAAACTAATTAATCAAACACTTATATTAATTGTTTAACCAAGTCAAACAACTAATAGTAGTCAAATAAGCCAAAATTGGTTGATAAGTTAACTATGTTACCAAATAGGGCCAATATGGATGAATTTTGAGGGTACATACCTTGTTGGGCGGAGGCCAGTAAGCGCCAAGTCTAACACTTGGCTTGTTGGACGGAAGCCGGTAAAGGGTCAATCACGTAAGTGGTAAGCACTTGATCCTAGCAAGTGGTATTAGAGCCAAGTCACGGGCCGGTAGAATGCCAAGTCCAGCAATGGTTCTCCACATAATATAATGGTTAGATAATATGTTGTTGCAACAGGCACTACAAACTAATGTTAAATCTGTGGCTTTGTGATATTGGTTTTGCCATCTGTTGTTTCTCATGTGTAATATCGGTTTTCAACAGAGCAGAGATTCGTATATCTGTAATTGGAGACTCCACTAAGCTCCCCAAGCCATTACTGCGAGTGCTAAGCAATGCAGTGGATTCAACAAAAAATAATTCACGGCTTCATCTCATTGTGGCAGTTAGTTATAGTGGGCAGTACGACGTTGTACAAGCTTGTCAAAGCATAGCCCAAAAGGTAAAGGATGGTAAGATTGAGCCCAAAGATATCGATGGCTTTCTAATTGAGCAGGAACTACAAACGAGCTGTACTCACTTTCAGTACCCTGATTTATTGATTCGAACTAGCGGGGAGCTTAGAATTAGCAACTTCATGCTCTGGCAGTTGGCATACACAGAACTGTTTTTTTCGCAATCGCATTGGCCTGATTTTGGAGAGGCCGAGTTTTTAGAGGCATTGTACTCTTTCCAGCAAAGGCAGAGAAGGTATGGTGGGCAAAAATCTTGAGTTCTTTGTTCCCTCTGGTGGGATCCAAAAAATAATGATGCAGAATTGAACTATGACTTTGATTCATTATATACTGTTGACTGCATGAGGATTTGCAATCAGTAACAGGGCTGCCATGATGCCGTGATATTCAGAAGTTATGGATCTAGCAAATGGATGGCCAACCTTATGGTATTTTGTTTATCAGCTACTCAACCCTAGATGGCTATCTCAATTGTTATACCATGGACCAGAGTTCATATTGCATTGTGAACTTTGGTCCAAAAATTATGTGTCTGCAATTAACACACTGTAGTTAATAATTTCTGTACATGTAAACACATTGAAGACACATGATAATTACATAACTACCGACACAAATTGTTAACTGCAATTACAAAATAGGTTGACTACAACTTAACATGTTATGTGTCGGCAGTTAATATATTCTGTACCTATAGCTAATAGTTTATGTGTCCGTAATTATCATGTTATGTGTTTGTAATTAGTGAGGTTATCATGTTATATGTCTGTAATTAGTAGTTACCCAACTGTTGGTACAGAATCTGAAGATTATTTTAATGTAAGGTAGACTCTGATCCATGATATAATTTGCCGGCTATCCTATCTCCCAACTCCAAGTAATATAAGGGCTTTTTCTTACACATCTAGATCATCAAGTTCATTCATCATGAACTTCTAAGTAGCTTGTCTTTTCACGAACTGCATAACACTATGTGCTTGAAGTCTTTGATCTTTGTGGCCTTTGTTTGATACCCTATTGAAGTGCCTGAGATGCTGGACTATGGCTCAAGCTTCACCTATCTGAAGAAGAGAAAACTGCATGGAATGAGAGATAATTTGCTCCTCTTCTGTATGTTTCTGTATCTTCTATTTATTGTTTATCTGTGTAGGAATATTCTTGTTGGTTGGCAAACCATTTACATAGAAATTGTACTTTCTGGAAGTCAGATTCTTGAAATATTACATCCAATCTGAGACCTCTGTTACAACAACAACAAAAAAAAAAGAAGAAAGAAGCAGCTTTTATTTTGTTTTATTTGAGGGCATGAAACATATATTTCCCACTTTCCCAGGATTTATTTTGATTATAATATTGCTTACTTGAATGCTGGCAAAATAGAATAAGGCTAACCTCAACCCAGCAAGTGCATGCACTTGCTGGGTGAGTTTTTACTTTTGTTTTGTTTTGTTTTTTTTTTTTTTTTCAGTGTTGCTGTTAATATATTAATTTTTTTAATGTGATGTGAAATTTGGGCCCACTTTTAAAAGTTGATTGGATTTGCAGGGATGTAGTGTGAATAGTAAATGATTTGTAAATTTGGTGATGTGGAGGTGGGACCCATTTTCAAAAGTGAGAGAGTATTGAGTGATAAGGATAGTCTAAGTGAATAACACCAAATGGTAAATGGCCAATAACATTCATAATTAGAACTGCAGTGATAATAGGAGAAACTAAAGATCAAAAGGATACAAAATACCATAAGTTCATAATATAGGTGCAAATGTATATACAGAAATTCATCCAGATCTATGTAGATAGGAGTCATATCTTGCCCTGTGATAATTTTATGATCCTGCAATGTCACCTAGCATGGTAAGCATACACAAGATATAATCCGTATGTTATAGTCGACCTATAATATAAACGTACAGCATCCAGCACCCGCCATGGATAACATGGATCACAAATAACTTTAGTCGTCATCTTCATCGTCATCCTCTTCTTCCTCGTCATCTTCCTCCTGCACAGAAAATACGTACAGAAGATAAATCACACAATAGTGATCCGAATAAGTGGGTATCTCGGGAATTACTATGTCACAACATTCAATTAACCTAAATACAGAGTAGTAAGAGGTAACCCCAGCCAAGATGACAAGAGATCTATGCTTGTAACCACAAGGTCACGAGTTCGAATCTTTGCGCCCTCGGTTTGAGCCGATCAGTTATGGGTAACTTACGCTGGTTTACTTCCTTGTGGTCCTTTGCTGACTATGGTCACAAGGCGGGGTTTACACACTTGAAAGGGTTGTGAGGTTTCCCTTGTAATCCAAAAAAAAAATACGGAGTAGTATCTTCGGGAAATACCTGCCCACTTTCCTCGTCCTCATCGTGCACTTCAGATTTTGACTTTTCTGATTCTTCATCAGCCTCATCAGCTGAGCTTTCCTGCCAATTAAATGGGCAAAGAGACAAGTCAATAAACACTTCTAAGTTTTACACTACAATTCTCACGGGACAATGCTTCTGGATGAAGACAAGAGATGGTAGGAAGATTCACCTGCTTCTTGTTATAGGCATTCATTAGCTTTTCATAATCAGCCTTCCTTGCAGCAGCCTTTGCTTCGAAAGGAGCTTTTTCCTAAAGACCAGTATGTAAGGGTAAGTTGTATCTGTTATATGAGTTTGATGCTTTCTCTCTCATCTTCCGATTTCAAATAAAAATATTCAAATTTATGCAAGATCAAGTTTAGGATATATGTATCATTTAAAAGGGATCCTTGCACTAGCATGCACTTTACATATTCCAATTAGTCTTCAATGAACACTCTTCTTTATCACCATCAGTTTATAACCAGAATACCGCATGGAATGAAAATTACTAGTTTACTACTCAGTCACCTAGTATGCTGCTAAAATGTATAAGCTTTTTTGTTTAATTGGGTGATTAGCCTGAGTAATGAATAGTAAAACAGCTTTTCATAGTCATAGGTGTCCAAACCAATCATGCTTAGAAAGAAAGAAAGAAAAAAACCACAGGAAAGATCGAAAGACTTCGCCCACAATAAATTTGGTTAGGGAGAAGGCCTCAAATACTTACAGCTGCAGTCATTGATTTCCACTTCTCTCCCCCAGCTTTCCCGACCTTAAGACACAACATAAACCAAATAATAATTCAGTCTTCAGAACTGAGTTACAAGCAGATAAACATTTAGTGTATGTGTAACCACAATTAACTTACAGCTGATACAGCCTTCACATTGGGATTTTCTTTTTTAAATGTCTTCCGGAACTCCTCGCTGCAACACCAAATTAAGTCAGATGATACTAGGTAGACCTCACAACATTATGTGTAAATTTTTTTTTTTTTTTTTTGAGTACTACTGGTGTAAATTATCTCAAAAACATCATGGGAAAGAATCATTACAGGAATACAAAGAAAGCACTTGGTGGCCTCTTGGGCTTGTTAGGGTCTTTCTTAGCCTTCTTCTCCTTGGCTTTTCCCTTATCTGCCTTCTGGGCAGCCTTTCTCTTCCCAGCCTTTCTGAAAATAATAGAGATACACATGATCCATCACTATAACATTCCTGCTCTCACTGTACCCACCACCGATGTTAAAACCAAATTTATAAACAAAATTCACTAGCACAGCAGCTAACTTCATCAAAACACACAAAGGTAGAAGCAATATAGTCTTCCCATTACTTTATCCTGGCACGAATAAAATCAACGTATAACTTTGCGATATTGCTAACCTGTCATCAACAACAGGCTTCAATGCCGCTTTTGTTTCTTTTCTTGATGCTGCTTTCCCCTTTGCATTCTTCATTGTTCAACGCAAACTGCCTATACAAGTGCAGCAGTCTTGGATTTAGCAGCTAACGTAGTGGAAAACAAATAAATCGCATTGAAAATCAAAGGCAAACATAATTCTCGACTTCTTTCTCTCATGTATAGAGTCAATGCACAGAAATGGTTAACCACTATGCTATGCAATAGTGGGCAAATATTGCAACTTTGCATAGTATGTAAAATTCTAAAAATTGGGATAGAAATCAAAGAATGAATGAAACTCAACTTTCTCCTAGAATTAAGTAAATATGAAATTTATAAGTTCACTGTGCTAAAACAAATATATTAAATTCAGGAAAGTAAAGAATATTACTACCATCAATGGTTCAACATAGAGGATCAGGAATCTTATTCGTTTCATTGCCAGAGAAGAATAAGAGAAAATGAACACACAAAAAAAAAAAGCGATTAATCTCTATCTTCTATTATCAATAAAGTCAACAGGGAAGAAAATATTTATTTATTTTTCCTAAAAATAATGAAACCCTTTCCACAAACACTTAACTAAACAATAACGCTGCATCAACATAATTATATGAAAGCAAATAATTAAAATAATTGGATTGTAGTATTTCAACCAAAAATCCAGAAAATTCACAGCTCAAGCAACTACTTTGAAGAAAGAAAAATTCAGGAAATCTAGCTCGAACCTAATTATAGTTATAATCCATGGTGCTAGTAAATAGAAAAATTTACAAAAGAAAAATTAGGGGAAAAATAAACCTTGAGAGATAAGGAGTGATCGGCGATCACGGAGCCAGAAGAAGAAAACAGAGCAGTGAGGGCCAAGAAGAGAGAAGAGAAGAATGAAGAAACAGACCGGGCGGTTTTGGACTGATGTCTGTCTGCTCGCTTGTCAGCCGTAGATCAAGAATAACTCGATCTCGTCCGTTGAAGGTTTTAAGAAAAATCATAAAAGTGAGGTGTCCTGGAATCGTAAAGTTCTTTTTATCAAAGTATGCTCTTTTCATTTTTTTGAGAATAAATATAATCTTATTTTAATAAATCTTTTAAAATATCATTTTTTAAAAATAATAACACTAATTTTGATTGTTTTAAATATATTTTTTAATTAATTCTAATTTTATAAAATTATGATTAAAGTTGGTTTCCTTTTTGTTTTTGTGAAAAGTTGTTTTCATAAATTCTCTTCACGATTTTTTTTGGTTAGATACAGGGAAGGGCAAGGCACCGGAAAGCAAAAACAACTACATCAGTTCCCACAGGCTTAAAGCACACTGATCGCATCATTATGCAAAATCAAAACAAGGTTCTCATGGGGAAGACGGTAGCAAAACAAGATCATTATTCGTGCCACAATTCTTTGCGAGCCAATTAGCAGCTTGATTTTTTTAAATCTCTGTGTTCTCCATGGTTGATCATCATGCTACTACGATGGATGAGCCATGTGCTGCTTCAACTATAGAGGAGGATGGTCTATGAGTTATCATGGGTGTCGATGATGTGGGACCAATAGCTTAAAACTAATGATTCGTTGTTATTGGTAAACTATTGACGAACAAGCCTATCAAATTTCATATTGTTCGGGATGCCTTATTAGCTCTATGGAAACCAAGAAAATGGGTGAGCATCATAAAGTTAAAGTATAATCTCTTTTTGTTTCTATTTTACCATGAAATAGATATATCTCAAGTCTTGATAGATGGTCATTAAGCTTTTGAATACAACCTTATGGTGCTATGAAAGTTGCATGAGAATGAAAGCCCACTAATAGTGCCTCTAGTTCATGCTAAGTTTTGGATCCAAGTTCACAATCTTTCAATTATATTTATTTAGAAAAGAAGGTCAAGGTGATATGGCCTTACATTGGTGCATTTATTTTTGTTGATCAGAATAATTTTGATGGTACCTGGAAAAGCTTCATGTAGAATTGGGTGCCTATTGATGTTGTGAAACCATTGAAGAGAAAGATTGAAATGAATTTAAAAGGAATGGTGTTGTTTTGCGTTGATTTCATATATGAATGATTGCCGTCGTTTTACTTTTGTGCGGTGTTATGGGACATTTCAAACGTTTCTATGCTAAGGTCTTTAAGTCTCCTATGATTGAAGAGAAACAATATGATGTATGGCTCCCGATGGGGAGATAACGATGGTTCTAATGGTGGGGCAATGGTGGTTGGTGGCGAAACCACCAACACATATGGGAGACAAGAAAGTTAAAATTAAGACAATAATGTAGAAGATCACACATATTGATCGTGGTAGCAAAAGTACATATATGGGAATTTCACGGGTAATAAATTTGGTTAAGACGGCGAGAGAAGCTGAGGAATAGATACAGGAGTACCTGAGACGGCGAGAGAAGCTGCCATCGTGCGAAATTCTGACCGGAGTCCTCGAAAGACGTATAAATTCTGTTCGTCGAGGGAGATTGGGCGACCGGCGAGGGCGAGATCCTCGACTAACAGCTGCGCCCGTCCTAAATACTCCGCCAGAGAGCTATCTCCCTGTCGAAGGGACTGAAACTGCCTAGCAGGTTGAGACAGCGAGCACAGGTCGACAACCCGAGCGCTGCCGTGATAGAGAACCAGACATCTCTTGAGGTGGTG
This sequence comes from Ipomoea triloba, assembly GCF_003576645.1. Lineage (NCBI taxonomy): Eukaryota > Viridiplantae > Streptophyta > Magnoliopsida > Solanales > Convolvulaceae > Ipomoea > Ipomoea triloba. The sequence goes on along the minus strand of NC_044927.1, from coordinate 9,162,691 downwards.
CGACCGACAGCGAGGTACATCACCTCGTCGGAGAGCGACGAGATGAGCAGGGAGAGAATGGACTGGTCCTACTGGATCCAGACTGCGTAGGCAGGGTTCGGCATGGCGGGGATTGGAGTTCCGGTAGCGGCGTCTGTGGCAGTGTTGTTAGGGAGAACCGCCGGCGGGCATGGCAACTCTCCGTCGACATATCCAAGGAGTCATTGGCCACGGTGAAATGGAATTAACTGTGTTTGCCAGAAAAGGAAATTACGGGTTGTGAGCTTCAAAGACACAAAATGATGGGCTAAGGGTTTGGAGCGGTGGCCGGCGATTGGATGGTGGCGGTAGTCACCGTTCTTTCTAAGGAGTTAGTCGATATCGGAGATGGTGGGAGGAAAATTAGGTACCTAACGTAATCTGATGCCAAATGAAGGTAATCTATTCTGTTATTGATCAAACATTGATAATCATTAGTAATACAATTAGCTAGGAGACTCAACTAACCGCTATACAATAGGCAGGAGGTTAAGTCTAAACAATGTGAACCACTCATACACTAATATCTCTAACAGATCTCGGGTAGGTTGGAAGCACGAGTCGAGTTGTCTCTCTCCTTAAAACATTATTTACCGCCTCCAGGGGTGCTAGGAGCGTTGCAGTCTAGGTTTCCCAGGATAAAATGTACTATGATTCCAACGTTTGAGCTCTCAAACTTGGAACCCGGCGAACGAGAACGCAGGATGAACACATGTGGCTTGAACGAAGGAAAAGTAGAGTTTCGAGGGGAGAAAACAAGTGTTTCTTGTGATTATGTTGCTGTTGCCTGTGGTGGTGTTCAAAATTAGCTACTCAACCTGTAACTTATATAGTGGAGGAAAAGGATAAATAACATTAATCATGGTATTAATAATTCGTATGTAACCTCCACCACTAGCAGAAAATTTACTCCCACTAACAGTCCATTAACAAGAAATAAACTCTGAAATAATGATTGGAATTAATCAAATTAATTCCGTAATGCCAAAATTCATTCTCCTTAACACACACAATGGAGGTGAGTCGTCGTTGCGAGAGGTCACTCCTGAGTTACACGCAGAAGATCGAACCTGCTAGAGGTGAATCTGATCTACGAAAGATCAATGTAAGCTACGAGACATCAGTGCAAGCTGTGAGACATCAATTCATGCGAACTTCCATCCGCGAGAGATCAGTTTACCTCTCGTGCGAGAGATCAATTTATGATCTTTCGTGTGGTTCAAAGATGGAAAACTAGTTAGAAAATTTGGCATAACTTAGCCCGCAATGCCAACCAATTTTCGGACGACATTCGTGCCTGCGTACACGAGTCAAGCCTTTTCAGGCTCATTTTGGGATTTCATTTGTACACCCCCCCTCCCCCCGCGCACGCAAGACTGAACCTCTATGCTATACAAGTCAATAAGTCATAATAAGGCCCTTGTATAAATAGTGGTGCAAATCCACTTTCTCAACCAACGTGAGACAAAGCTACTTAAGCTTTTTTCTCACCTAAATTCCATCTCTAATGGGTCTACTTTGAGAACCAATTTCTCATTCACCCATTATCCATTTTGAGCGTACAATATATCGATGTCTTCGTCTAACTACGAAGAACCCGAATCCACTTTAACCCAACCCAAATCGGATGTGGACCCCACTTATATTTGTACCACAATTTGGCCACTTAAAATGCCATTTTAAAGCTATTTTTCCAACATTTATAAGGATAATTGCAACCTTAACTTTTAGTAACAAAGTTTTCCCTGTTATACATTGACGTTTTGGAGAACACGATGGTATATATTCAGGTGTCGAATTTTTTAATTCAATTTTCGCTTTCAAGTTTGAACATATTGACAATTTAGCTAATTTCATTAGTTGACGTATACTAATTTTTTCTTTTTCTTGAAGCTTCTCACAATTTTCACCATCAAATCAGGAGGTCTATCATTTTTCACTAGTTAATTTTTCTATTATACATTTAAAAAAAAAAAAAAAAGTAACAAAAGGAACTAGGCACTCCAAAATGAGCCATCACTGATTAAATTGCTACCAAGCTATAATTTTGACCGGTAATTAATCGTTCGATTTTTTAGTTCAATTTTTGCTTCCAAGTTTTAGCATATTGACAATGTTGCTAATTTGATGATTAGCTTATTTGATATCAGTTATTGAACTTCAAAGAGATTTTTCTCAAACAGCTTGCGTACACTGATGATTTTTGTACCATATATTTTCAAATAGGTTTGGATTTATTATTCAATATGTACCATATGTTTTCACATTTTCTAAGTATATATCATCCAACTTTATACTAATTCGATCTTGTTATTAAAATAAAGTAAATAAAATTATATTGCAGGCTGATCCAAAGCACTTAGTGCTGGCACACCTGTTTGACAAACCATGTTTTCTAGCTTTGATAGCTGTTAAGGTAGGGGCGTCACATTTCTCTACAAAGTCTATTCAATGGCTAATATATAATATGCTTTAATTTCTATTTTTTACTTTAGGCTGATAGCCTGTCAAGTTTTCATGCAAATACACATATCCAAGTTGTTATTGGATCTCAAATGCGTTATGAAATAATTGGTGATCCAATTTATAAGGTATTTATACTTCTTGGGCTTAGGTGTTATGCCTCATCATCTATATAATCACAATTATATTACTGTTTTTCCAATTGACTTTAACACAATTTATTTGACTTTTAGGTGATTGTGATATGTTCACATGAGGGTGTCAATCCATACCAAATGCAGTCACTATGTGTATGTCTTCAAAATAAGTATTTCAATTCTTTGTTTTGAAGCACAAAGAGTCACAATTGCCTCCACTGAGGCTCAAACCCACTCCTATCATCCATGTGTGAGTGTAAATTGGGACACCGGATGTCACTAGACCACAAGGTCTTTTGGCAAGTATTTCAATTCTTTATTATTTATTTCTTTAGAATATTTATATCCTTATTTTTATTTTATGAACTAATTATGCATGGATTGACTTTAGGAATGGTAACAGTGTGAGAAATATGTGGGCGTAGTACTCCTCGTCTTCATCTTTGATTTTTCACCCACCTCCCGTTTTTATTGGAGGTGAGGAATTGAATTCCCGACCCGTTAAATTTACATGTAATTATCTTCCTTAACTGATTTCATTATATTGCAAGTCACTTACTATATTCACGTAGCTTCACGAATCGCATTTAATTTCATTGTGGCATATATGGTCCATATTACCACATTTAATATCATTGTGGCATATATGGTCCAAATTAAAGAAGAAATCAAAGCAGAGATGTAGACGAAGGTTCAGTCACCATCCCAATAATCATTCCCAAATATTATCTGTTGGATAGATACCCTGTATGTGTATGAACCACATATATAACACATCATCATATCCTACGTGCCCATTCAAAAGACCATCCAGTTCAAGTAAAACATTCTCCACAAACCAAATGAAGTAAAAGATAAGGCTACGCCACCACAGCCCTCTGATTGCTTGACTACTCCTTGATCCAACGCTCACAATTCCCCGCCCAACATGATCCACACACCCTTCCAAAAATCGCCATGCAAAGACACCATGCCACTTCTCTATAACCCTCTCCTAGTCGATCTCCTTAGTTTCATCATATCCCCACAACCATAGTGGATTATAGATTTATAGCCATGGCTACCACAGCCGCCACGCCTTCGTTCCTCGGGACCCGAATTCCGAAGGCCCAGAATGGGATGGGCCGGGTGCGGGCATTGCTGGGATTCGGGCGCAAGAAAGCCGCGCCGCCGCCGCCGAAGAAGTCTGCGCCGCCGCCGAGGCAGGTGAGCTCGGACAGGCCGACGTGGTTCCCCGGAGCGAAGGCGCCGGAATGGCTGGACGGAAGCCTGGTGGGTGACGTTGGGTTCGACCCGTTCGGGCTGGCAAAGCCCGCTGAGTACTTGCAGTTTGAGCTGGACTCTTTGGACCAGAACTTGGCCAAGAATGTGGCCGGAGACGTCATTGGGACCAGGATAGAGAGCGCCGACGTTAAGCCTACTCCTTTTCAGCCTTACAGTGAGGTGTTCGGGATCCAGCGGTTCAGGGAATGTGAGCTCATTCATGGCAGGTGGGCCATGCTGGCTACTCTTGGTTCCTTGTCCGTCGAGTGGCTCACCGGCGTTACTTGGCAAGACGCCGGAAAGGTATGTTTGTCTTCATGGCTTTTATTTGATAATGGAAAATTACGCTTTTCGCCCTAAGTTATAATCTTTTATTAGTAAAGGGACGAAAAGTGCATCATCAATAATAACTTAGCGACAAAAGGTGAGAATGACGAATTCTACAATTAGCCTATAACTTAGGGACGAAAAGTGCAATTTTCCTTTTTGATAATATGATGAACTGCCCCACTATTAAAGAGTGCACTGAGTAAACTACACATTATGACCTTAGATCGCAAAGGATCACAACAAGAAGGTAAATCAACTTAGGTTAAGTTGACATTGGCTCAAATTAATAAGAAGGTCAATATGGGTCACATAGGTTTAGCCCATTGGTTCAGTAGGCAATAGTTGGGAGAAGAAATCAAAGTTCAAAACTCGGTAGCAATAATGTGAGGATTATGTTCAAAGTAGGAGATCTCCTATCCAAAGTAAGCAGATCACTTGTGCGCACCGACATTTGACTATGTCTGAACCACTAAGATATCGTAATTTACTGCCTCCCACATATTCTGTTGGCTATGGTTTGGAGGGAGCTTCGGGATTGAAAATTCAACATTTTAGGCAAAAAGAAGTTTATAGAACGAGAAGTTGAATTTAAAATTTTGTAATTATCAAGTTAATAATCTAACTAAGTTTTCTATGTTTTTGTAATACCATTACAAATGTACATGATAAATTGAACTTGTAACTTGTAACGTTATAGACTATAGACTAATGGTAGGTGGTTATATTGCGTTAAAGGTTGAACTGGTTGAAGGGTCATCGTACCTAGGGCAGCCACTCCCATTCTCACTTTCGACATTGATTTGGATTGAAGTCCTAGTCATCGGATACATCGAATTCCAAAGGAACGCAGAGCTTGACCCGGAGAAGAGGATCTACCCGGGTGGCAAATTCTTCGACCCGTTGGGGCTAGCATCCGACCCGGAAGAGAAAGCCCGGCTTCAACTCGCAGAGATCAAGCATGCTCGTCTTGCCATGGTTGCCTTCTTGGGATTTAGCATCCAAGCCGCCGCCACTGGGAAGGGCCCACTCAACAACTGGGCTACCCATTTGAGTGACCCCTTTCACACTACCATTTTGGACACCTTCGGACTCTTCTCTTCTTAATAACATATATAACATCAAACCACAATAGCTTTATTTCTTACTTTGTCAAAAGGGTTTTCGTTTTGATGTATGACGCTATTGTTGTATGATGACTATAAAATACTTCTATTTGTTACTTATCTAATCTTCAAAAATGGGAAGTTCCTTGAAATATATGCTTTTATTTAGCTAATTACTATGTAGTGTGAAATGTGTGACATCGAATTCCAAGTATTGATTCGTAAATCAGTAGAAAAAAAAAACTTGTTTTTTGGATTTCATTATGGAACCCAATTGTTTCTAGGTTTCTTCAAGGAAAAATAAAAACAATAATTTTTAATAAGATAATTATCACGTCAGCGGCAACATGAATGATATGTTAAATTTAGTAGAATATACGATTTTGGACAATTTAGGGATCTAATTACATTTTTTGAGTTAAATGATCTAATTACTTTTTTGCCTCATTGGCTAATTTGAACATTTTTTCTTTAAACAAATAAGTGATAAAAAAAATACTATTCTCTCTATTTAATTTGAAAGTTAAATTATATTTTTAAATCTAAATTAATATAGAAAATTCACAGTTTTAGTCATTTAATTATTCTCGAATTAAGGCAGAGCATATGGCCTTCATTTTAAGCTCTATCTGGCATTCCCGCAATTCACATAAATGGCAGAACTCCCTGCTTTACCCAGGCGTCACATTAAGGACAGCAGAAGCACAATTCTCTAGCTGGACTTTGGCAAGCCATAGTAACCGGATCAGCAAGATTCCGACCTCAAGTTCGCTGACTCCGCCGGACAGTGCTCTTATATGCCGTGTAGACGCAGACATGAAAACAAATCCATTGTCGGCATGATAATGTTAACCCCTAATGGAACCTTCATCACGGCTAGGAGTGGACCTATCAGCTGCCACTAGTCCCCGATACTAGCTGAAGCTTTGGGATGCAAAGAAACCCTCTCTTGGCTAAGAGGTCGAAATGTCAAGGCAGTAATGCTTGAAAGTTGAAACAGACTGTCAGAATGTAGTGCAACTCCATAATCCTACTGCTAATAGAACTGCTTTAGGCTATGTTATTCAAGCATGTATTGACCTTATGTGAAATTTTGAAAATGTATCTTGTACACACATAGATAGGTCAGCACCAGACTGCCCACACATTAGTTAGGGCAGCTGACTCTCAAGCTAGTTTCAATATCTGGGATCAAATTCCCCAGATTGTATCATACCTTTTTTCCCATTTTGGTTGTAATAACATCTTCCTTTTTTTACTTTCCAAAAAAAAAAAAAACTCAAATTACAAATGTAGTCCATGCCTTTTATTTGTAATTAGATAAATAATTAATGACTAAATTTATAACAATTGAAAGACATAAATACAACAATAGTTATTGTGTGGACCACAGTCCAAAAACACATAAAATACATTATTCTAACACATAAAGTACACTATACATTATTTTAACTAATAAAATAACATTACTCACATGTAAAGTACATTATTTTAACTCATAAAATACATTATCTTATCTAAAAAATTTCATTATTCTAACTTATAAAATGCATTATCTTACCTAGAATGTTCATTCTTCTAACATGCGCGCGAAACAAAAAAAAATTTTTAATATCAAAATGACGCTGTTTTGGACCGTGATACAGAATAATTTGCCTAATAACAATTGAGCTACTGATTTTTTTTTTTTTAAATTTGAAATTGGATTGGCTAAAAAAATATCTACACACTACAATCCAATTAACATCAAGATGATGCCGTTTTGGCGTTTTTGATAGTAATACACAATAATTTGCCTAAAAACAATTGAGCTACTGAAAATATAATTTTTTTTTCTTAATTTGAAATTGGATTGGGTAAAAAAATATCTACACACTATAATCCAAATCCTACTTGCCCACTCAAAAAGCCCAAAATAGGATGTGTAAAGTGGAACATTTAATGTGGGCCAACCCAATCCAGAAGCCTATATTTTTCGAACAAAATGAAGTCCGCTAATCCCTTCTAAGTTCACACAAGGGATCGGCGGCACGGCGGAGGCGGCGACGGCGGCGCCGAGGAGGTCTTCTGGAGCAAACCTTAGAACTCTTCTATCGCCGCAGGGGTTTCATCTTCTTCATTGTAAGCGTCTCTTTCTCTCACAGTCGTGCCTCTAGACCAGCTTGAGATAGCAATTTTCCAACTCTACATTCCCATTTGTTTCTTCAATTGCATTTTTGTTAATTTTGGATTTTGTATATTTATCCAGTGCTATAGAGCTAATTCAGAGCTGTAATTATATGATTATAACTCCTTACCGATGTTCTAAATTTCTTGAATTGCATTCTGTTCTGTGTTTTCGACTTTTGATGTTGGAATAAATTTGTAAGAACCAAAGGCAACATTTTGCTTGATGGAAAACTTTTCATCTTTACACTATGAACAAATGATTAATAGGAACAAGAAACAATAACAATGGAGTAAACCAAGGTTTGTGCCTATATCCACGACGAGAGTGAAATTATTCTTTTATTAATTGTGACATACACAGATACAATCATACAACCAATGTATTTATAGGTATCTACCCCAATCCATTCCATTCATATTCCTGAGAAAAACTCAACAAAGCTACATGTATAGAGCAAGCTTGATCCTTTCAGTCTATATCTTTTTGAAGCATTTATTCTGTATGAATCATCTTTATACAAAATATAACAAAAAAATTATAATTAAGGAACTGCATTCTCATTATCTGTATGCTTTTATGCATCTCGAACAAGAAGTTTCATGGCCTATCTGTATACTATGTTTCTCTTTTAAGAAAAAATGGTTACAGATATGCACACTGGCATTTGTTTTTCATACATCTTATAGCAGCTGACTTGTTTTATAATTATCGTCAGATATGTTGTTGCAGATGGCTTTGGTGTATTACGAATATTAAGTTAACCAATAGGCAGTACAAATATGGGAACTCAAAATATTTTATGGAATATGACTAAGTACGTTTTTACTGGGAGCCTCATTGGTGTCACTATATCTGATCGTTATGCAAGTGTAGTTTCTCTTAAAGGCGGCTCCATGTCTCCAACATTTAACCCTCACGGAGATGGACTCTTGACTCGTAATATCAGTAGTTACATTCATCTTTTCTGTCCTCTTCATTCCAATGTTGGGCAGATTCTCACTGGCTTTCACTTGACCCAGGTGACCGTGTTCTATTGGAGAAATTATGCCTCGAAAAGTACAAGTTTTCTCAAGGTGATGTAGTGGTCTTCAGGTAAATTATGTTGGTGCTATTTCAGTGGAATTTCATATATTTGTATCCTGATAAGTAGTTGCATATTGTTGGGCAGAGGTCAGTAAAGGGTCAAGTCAAGTCCATCAATTGGTGTCTAGAAGATTGTTAGGCGGAGGCCAATTAAGGGCCAAGTCCAGCACCTGCCTCTCGAAAATGTAATGACAGTCTATAAGGAAATAAAGTTGCGTCTTCGCTAGCTACAGCTTTTGGCATAGTGGTACAAAAACTGTGTAGTTAAGACTGGTAGGTGCTGGGAGAGGGAAGTGTTGATATGAATGATCTGAGCTGAATTTTTTAGTGTTTCCCAAATGTCAATGCACAATTTTTAACATGTACGCGTTTAGTTGTAGATTTTTGAAATTCTCAATCTTGTGGCATCTTTGGTAATGGATTCTTCTGAGTGGCATTAACTATAATGTGGACTTCATTATCAGTTTATTAACACAGAATTGTTGTAAACAGAAGTAGTAGTTTCTTCAAGATGCTGTGTCTTATATTTTGCACATCTATTACCATTCCTTTTGACGAAATCCTATTGGTGTTACATTTTCTTTTAAGATCTCCTTCTAATCATCAAGAGAAACACATGAAGAGGATAACAGCCTTACCTGGTGACTGGATCAGTACACCTCATTCATATGATGCAGTGATAATACCAGAAGGCCATTGCTGGGTTGAAGGTGACAATGCAGCTTGGAGCTTTGACTCAAGATCCTATGGCCCTGTAAGTGACATGCTTAACCAACATGACATTCAACAGTTCATCCTCTTTCACTATCTCTCCCCCATGAAGTATAATTTCTGCACCGTTGAGATTTTCTATTTGCATCCGTCATAGCATGTGAAATAAGTTTCTTTTGTTTTTTTTTTTAGTTGGTCATTTTGTAATAGTGTTCTTGTCTTGAAATACTGTAATTCCAGATCCCATTGGGTTTAATTTGTGGAAGGGTCACACACATTATCTGGCCACCTCAGAGAATTGGTGCCGTAGAAAGAAGTCTTCCTCAAAGCATCCCGCCTTTGTAAATGTATTTTGACACCAAATTTCTCGTTCTTCAAGTACACCAATTTTCTTCCTTTCATCCAGCTGCCCACACTCACTGAAGAACACCAATTTTCTTCCTTTCATCCAGCTGCCCACACTCACTTCCATGGAAGATGAAAACAACAATCTGCATCCTAATAATGTCATAATACCCTCTTCATTTCCTTTAGCTATACCCGAATTCTTGAACATCTATTTGACACTGAAGTTTCTGTATTGGAATTTTTTGATAGTATTCTGTACTTTGTTGTAAGACATGGCCCTGTTTGATAACATAGTTAGTTTTTCAGTCAATTTTGACTTATTTGACCACTATTGCTGTTTGACTTGGTTAAACAATCAAAGTGTTTGATTAATTAGCTTTTTGTAAACAACTTATTGCTCTAAAACGCTAAAATTCAAAAAGTTATTCAAAGTAGTTTTTTCGATTAGCTTTTTGAGAAAATTATTTTAAATGTAATAAGCTATCAGCTAACAACCAATTTACCAAACATTTTTTACAAATCAGCTAATAGCTTATCCGCTATTTACCAAATCCCATTATATTACTTTTCCTTTGTAAATTCCCAGATTGAAACACTGGCTCCTAATTGTAATGTAAATGAAGCAAGAAAAGGGAATCTGATCTCTTTTTCCAAGGTTTGACCAGTTGGTGCTATGAACATGATGTTGTAACTGTAATTGGGTGACGTGACTCATGTGATAACGGATCGTTTGCTTTTCCTTAAAGATTTTGTTCCAATGAGTGTACAGTACAACCTGTGAAAGGATGCTGGGGCTGAGATCTTGCCAACGTTTGAGATCTAGTGTATGTAGGTTGGTAATGTTCAGTTGTGTCTTTATATAATCCCAATTTGACTTCACTTGTGGAAACTTTCAAAACAAGCCATGCTAAGGTCAATAGATAGTTTGTTTGGATCAATTGTTAAGGTTGAACCTGATACAAAAATTCTGTACTTTAACACACTTTGTACTTACAGTTAACAGTTTCTGTACATCTAAACAAATAACTTGATAATTGGTGACACATAATATGATAGCTACAGGTACAGAAACTTCCAACTGTAGGTACAGAATGTGTCAACTACAGATACAGAATCTGAAAGTTATTTTTAGACCAGTGTATACAATGCAAGGTAGACCTTAGTCCATGGTATAATTTACATGTTTGGATGTAGTGGGCTTCATGTGGGTATTAGGATCCTTCGACGAAATAGGTCATTAAGTTACTCTGATTTATTTCTCTACTATTCTATCAAGTTGTGGTGTGAGAACCTTAGAGGTGAGGGAATTTCACCTTTTATAGACAATAAATAGTTTGTATGGTGTAAAAAAGAAAACATGGCGAAAGGAGAAATTGGAGAATAGAGATATAGAGTTAGCTATTACTCCGTATGATATAATTGCTATTGTTTGAAACCCTCTTTATATAGTAATATATGAATATTCAATGCAAATATTATGAACGTTAAAGATTGGATTTGAAATTTAAATTTAATGGGCATTAAAATAATGGACATTGCCACTAAATAACATTTTGCGACCACTCATAAATAGTCACTATCTGCCAATATCTTGTAGTCTAGTGGCATTAAGTTGCACTCTTCTCATATGAGAGATTGTGGGTCGAGTTTCAGTGGATATGGTAATACAATTTCTATTCCTAATAGAATTAAAATATGATAATACAATTCAGGCGGATTTGCACCCCACCCTGCGCGCGCGAGAGAGCCTCTATGATAATATGATATACAATTCAATAAACCTTAGAAATACTCTTGTATAAGTAGTTGCGCAAACCCACTTCCAAACCAATGTGGGACAAAAGCTACTTGAAAACTTTTTCTCTCCATATTTCTTATTCAAATGGGTCAACTTTGAGAATCAATTTCTCATTCACCCATTATCCGTTTTGAGCATATAATATATCACTCTTTTCGTCTAACTACGAAGAATCGTAATCCACTTTGACCCGACCCAAATTGAAAGTGAACCCCACATATATTCTTACCACAATATAGCCACTAAAATGTCATTTTATGCTATTTTTTCCAACAGTTATTTGTCCAGAGAATATCGACGCTCTACGGTCAACCAATAATCACTCAATTGATTATCCATTACTCCCACGTGAATTTTTCTCTAATATAGTTATACTTACTGAATATCAAAATATAAGTGTACTTCAAGATCTTGCAATAATTAACCGACAAGTAGTTAAATTAATGATATATAATGCAATGCAAATTATCTACATATTGCATTTATACACTTATTTTAGAACACTGAATTTTTGTGATATTTGTTGCATGCAAGGAAGACTCATACTATAGTTTATTTGTCGATTCATATATGTTATAAAGCATAATATCATAAGAAACGGATACTTTGATGAAACTCTTTGTGTAAGGTAGAACCAGACAGTGAAAATCTATTAGAAGTACACACTCCTAAATTCTTAAATAGTTTGAGATTGTATGATTTTCTTAATCATTCATTGACATTAATTAAAGGTCGGTGCACCTGTAGCAGAAGATAGACCATTCTCTTGGTCTTTATAACGGTACGCGACTCATCATCACAAGATTGTCATATCACATTGTTGAAGCAAGAATAGTTAATGAGACACGTGAAGGAACCAAAGTTCTTATCCCTCGAATGTCTCTTACTCTTTCTGATACAAGATTGTCCTTCAAGTTCCAGCATAAATAATTCTCATTGATGCTTGCATATGCCATGACTATCAACAACGGCCAAGGCCAAACACTAACTCACGTTGGGTTATTGCTAAAAAAATCAGTTTCTAATCACGGTCAATTGTACATGGCTTTCTCCCGAGTCACCCATCCTGATAGCCTGAAATTGTTAATTAGTTCTAGACGAGGATAGACAAGATTGTGTTACTATTACCAATGTTGTCTATAAAGAGGTTTTCAATAATGTGTAAATACAACCGGTTATATTATTTTTTCCAAGATGGAAAAATTGCTATATATCTACACAAAAATATATCTTCTATACATATGAGTTAGAATAACAATTGATTCCTGTAACTGAGTTACTAGAGAACGGGAATATTTGCCTAATTTATAGAAATCCTAAACAATGATATATAAAATCTCTACAGTTCCAGCAACGCATGCGTACATCTACACATTAACTATTAATTAAGCAATTATTTGCTGGAATTCAAACAAGGATAATATCAGAAAACATAATCGATCCAAAACATATCTTCAATTGCACTATATAATATTTGATGTTATAATTTATATAATTATATATCGATCCAAATATTCTTAATATATTATAACAAACTCATTCCGTGCATCGCACGGGTGAAAATATTAGTTTAAATTTAATGGGCATTAAAATAATGGACATTGCCACTAAATAACATTTTGTGATCACTCATAAATAGTCACTCTCTGCCAATATCTTGTAGTCTAGTGGCATCAAGTTGCACTCTCATATAAGAGATTGTGGGTCGAGTTTCAATAGAGATGGTATTGACTTTTTGTACTTCAATAAGTTGAGGAAGTAGTTATGAACATATATTACATCTTAACAGAGTCTGTAGTACTCAAAAAGAATAATAATAAATAGTCACTCTCTAATGTATAGTTATTGAATGAGTGTGATGTGATATTTTACCACATTAGGAAGTGATTGTAATTTATAAGTGCAATAATGATGCTTAGAGCATCACCATCAATAAAAGTAAAATTAAAAAAAAATTAAAAAAAAAAGATGTTGCAGGTGTGTATATATTACTTCTTTTCTTCGTCTTTTTTTCTCCGTTTTTTCTCTTCATTCTCTTTTCTCTATGGTTCTGAAAAAAATAATAATAATAACCTTCAAAAAAAAAAAAAAAAAACTCTTGTAGATTCTCTTAGGCCTTCTACATTAGTTGTTTTTATGGAGCTTTTGGAATAGTAAAATGTGAGAGGTGAATTTTTGAAGAATTTTTTCTCCTGAAATTTTGGAGATTTTGGCAGTGGGGGTGGGGCCTACTGCCAGGATAGAGTTGCGCCTCACGTGCATAAATCCATTTACTTTTCTTTCAGTTTTTATGTTGTTTTCTTTTCTTTTCTTTTTCCCCCACTCCCATTTTCTCTTTCTTAGTCAGACTTACAAAATCTCCTCAAAAATCTCACACTATTGAGGATGGCCTTAGAATGTTTCTTTTGTTTAGTTTTCCGCATAAAAGTATCAACATAACTTGTATAAACTTATAGTGCATTAAATATTTTTAAATTTATATATATAATAATATGTATAGTTTTAACCTTTGCAAGGTTAATCCATCAAAAAGTTTCATCGGTTCAATTTGAATTAGCTTAGATGACAAAAGTGCAACTTCCAATCTAGAATTGCGGTATAGCAACAAAGAAATAAATAAATAAATAAATAAATAAATATATATATATATATATATATATATATATATATATATATATATATATGACCTTATTCCACTTAATATATAAAATAATAAATATGTAGTCTCACTATTAATTTAACATTTTAGTTAATTCTTTAAAAATGTATATATATTCACAGGTTTCTTTAAGACATTTTAAACATAATAGATAAATATTTAATCAAATTTAATCTCCTCAAGAATTGGAGCTCTGGGTTGGATAAATTAAGCCACGTTCTAGACATCAAACTTGAATTCAAATTTATCCCTGGCAGTTTCAACTGATTTACCTAAAAAGAAAAAAACTTTATAAACAATTGAATAATTGTCATTTTGTGTGTGAATTTTTCTTTAAAAAAAAAGAAAAGAATAGTGTCTGAAAAAGGCTCAAAACAAGAGGCTCCATCGTCAGAAGGTGTCAGTTACTTGTAGCAATTCGATTGTATAGAAGTTGCCACATTTTAATTTCAAACCCACCCCTACTCCCACCTCCTCAATTATTGCCCTCCCCAAAATCTTACTTTACTCCAAAATACATAACCGGATGAAAAGTTCAAGTTAAGGTTTAAACTTTTTTTTTTTTTAATACTACTGGCTCTATAATAATGCAGTATCTGTTCATAACTACTTTCTCAACCTATTGAAAGTGAGTCAATATTACCTCCACTGAAGCTCGAACCCACCACCTCCCGTATAAAAGGAAGGATTTGATGCCACTAGACTACAAGGTCCTTGGCAATTAAGGTTTAAACTTAAAACTGAAAGAGTTACTATTAAAATGAGTCAATACCCAATTTCGTTCTTGATTATAGTGATTTTTTTTATTTAATTTTAAATAAATTTTTGTGCTTAGTTAGATCCTTGATTTTGATGGTTTTATTCAATTGAGTTCTCGACTATTAGAATCAAGGACTAAATTGAGAAAATTTAGCATAATCGAGAATTAAATTGGGTAAAGCCACTATAGTCGAAAACTAACTTAGGTAAAACTACTATAGTTCAAGACTATATTGAGTAATAATAGAGATTTGATCAGATGACTCAATTGAGAAAACTATCAAAGTCAAGGATTTAATTAGGCACAAAAAGTCATTTATGACTAAATCAAGAAAAACCACAATAACCGATGACTAAATTGGTATTAACTTTAGTTAAAATTAAGATTTTACTTTAGTAAACTGAGACCTGACGATTAATATTTAAACTATATATATATATATATATATATATATATATGTTCAACTGTGGTCGCGCCTTCCCGTACGATCGGTGCGGTTCGCACCATTCAATGTTAGAAAATGCACCACTCAATGTTAGAAAACGCACCACAATGAAAATACGCAAAATACTATAAAACACACCACACAACCAAAATAATGCACCATAACTCCCCTGCCCCTAATGGTGCATTTGCTAACACTGTGTGATGTATATTTGCATACCTAGTGGTGTGTTTTTTGGTGATGCGTACCTAATGATGTATATTTGTGTGGTGCATTTTCTAACATTAAGTGGTGTATATTTGTATACATAGTGGTGCAGGCGCACTGATCGCACGTTAAGTGGCGGCCGCACCTGAACTCTACTATATATATATATATATATATATATATATATATATATATATATATATATATATATATATATATATATATATATATATATATATATTGTGTGTGTGTGTGTGTGTATATATATATGGGTTCTTGTGTGGTTAGCCTTCTCCGGTGCGGTTGCGCGGGTGCTTAGTTGCATGATTTTTCTTATTAAGGTGTATGGTTTGTGTGCTTAAGGTGCGTCAGTGTTGAAACTTAAGGTGCATGGTTTAATTTGGGTTCTTAAATTGTTTGGTTTGTGTGCTTAAGGTGCGTAGTTTGTGTACTGAAGGTGCACCATTTAAAAACTTTAGGTGTGTGGTTTGTGTTCTTAGCTTAAGGTGCGTGGTCTGTGTATTTAAGGTACTTTCTTTATGTGCTTAAGGTGCATAACCGCACAGGAAACTATACCTGCACCTAAACCATTCCCTTATATATCAGTATCAGTACACAATTTAAAAATTTTAAGTGTGTGATTTTTGTTCTTCGCTTAAGGTGCGTAGTTTATATTATATACTTAAGGCGCGTCATTTTATATCCGCACTTGAACCCTTCCTTATGTATGTATATATGTATATATGTATGTATGTGTGTGTGTGTGTGTGTGTGTGTGTGTATGTATGTATGCATGTATGTATGTCATTTTGAGAATATATGGTCATATAGAAGCAATGTTGTCTTGATAAAATTAATGGGATGTTTGGTAGGATAGAATTGTAATTCTATTCCTACAAAATTCTATAGAATAAAAATTTCATTAGTTTATTGAAGGGATTGCATGTGGAATTGCCACAGTACATTACAGTTTTACCTTTATTATTATATTATTATATAAGGACATTTTAGTCTTTTTCACTTCTCCCTTTCAATTCTTCGTAATTCTATTTTTGCCTACCAAACCATGAAACTTGAATTCTCACATTATTCTTTTCCCCCAAAATTATAATTCCTTTCTTCCCTAATTCCATCCTTCCAACCAAACGTCCCATTAAGTGCAAGTGCGTAACCCATTTTTTTCTTTTCTTTTCAAATAAATTGTACTCCATAATACTTATAATACTTTAGTACAAAATTTTAAATTTAAAAATATAAAATTTAACATCTTTATCTAATTATAATTCAATCTTTTATTTAAAATTAAAATTCAAATAATTAGTTATATTTAAAAGTTAAAAAAATACAATAAAATAATTGATTTATCGATGATTCATAAACCAAAATCATAAGTTCACGAATTATCTAAAAAAAAAGAGAAAAGAAATGAAAAGCGTAATATGTATTTTGTTGAATTACAAAGGTTTTACTTATCTTTAATTAGTAACCAGTTGACTGAATGATTTTCTCCTGAAGTAGGAATATGTAAATATAGATATGTGTCATTAATTATGTGCTCATTAAGGAGTTGCTAATGGAGTTATTTATTTATTATATCAATCTGTATTGATGGTATGAACATAATTGAAATACATAAAGAGCTTGACAATATTAGCTAATGCCTAAAGACGGAGTTTGAAATGAAAAACTTGGGAAACCCAAGTATTGTCTCGATTTGAAGATCGAGCTTCTACTTGAAGGTGTTTTATACACTAGTAGTTAGCCTACTTGAAAAATGTTTTGGAAATGTTTTAGATAGATATGTATCATTTACATATCACATTATTGGTTTCAAATCTCTAGAAGTAGTAGATAACAGACCATTTAGACTCGAAGAGGATAATGAAGATGTTTTGGGACCAAAAGTCCATTACTTCATTGTCGTTGGAGCACCAATTTAGGACCAGAAGTTCCATAATCGCATCAGGCTAGATATTGTATCTGCAATGAAATTGCTAGCAAAACATTCAGTGCTCACCCTACAATGAAATATTAAAATAGTGTTTAACGCATCCTTAGGTATCTTCGAGTTGAAAAAGATTTTGGATTTTATGCGAGAAACCAATATATTCATGGGCTTCTTGGGTACTGGTTATTTTATTTCATCCTCATAATGCCAAGTCCCAAATTGGTTATGTTTTGTTTTACCCCATTATCCTATATGTGGACAATAAAACTTGTGTTGCACAAATGACAAATGAGTATGTTTAAGAATATTTGACTGAGCATATATAGTGTTGAGATGCAACCCACGTGAGCTCCATAAGAGTCACAAGATTGTTATACAGAATGCTCGCTCTAGTGACAATCTTGAAGATTGTATCATATTCTTTTTATGCACTTATCTTGGAACAATGTTTTTACATTAAAACGTGTAGAATTTGAAGATTGTTATCTTCAGGAGAAGTGTCATTCACTTAACCACTTTTGAAGATTGGACTTGAATAATCCTGAAGATTGGGTCCTGAATACCAATGATTGTACTTTTTTTTTTTTCCTTTGATTGAGTTTTGATATAATTTTCTTAATCGAAGTATTTTTTAATGAGGCAGCTAGTGTAACACATGAATGCATAGATGTCATGTACTCTTTTTTCCTCACTAGGTTTTTTTCCATTGAATTTTTTAGTGAGGTTTTTAACGAGGCATAAGTATGATATAATAGTTTCAAGGGAGAAAGTTGAAAAAAAAAATACTTAAATAGACAAACTCCAAATGAGCCATGATTATAGTAAGGTAATGGGCAAGGGAGAATGTTGTAGATATAACCACTTTTGTGGCCATTATCCCATTTTTCCTCTCCCATGATTGCATATAGTTCTCCTGTAATGTACATGTATAAATAGAGCAAATTGTCCTTTTGGTCCACTGACTATATGGCTTCTGTTAATTGCAATTCATGACTTTCAAAACTGTTAATTTCATACATTAACTATGCAATTTTTATCAATTTTGGTCACTCGGACCAAATTGCCGGTCAAATCTCACGGGAAAAATCCTAAACCCTAAAATAATGAGGGTATTTTTGTCATTCCACACATATTTCTTTTTCTCTGGCGAGCTACCATATCTTCTTGCACTTTCCCGGCGACGGCGAGCTGAAGCTGTTGGCGAGCATGAGGGAGAGGGAGCATACGTAAGCTCGGGCGGCATCCTCGACGGAGTCAAAGGTCCCCAGCCGCACCCGCCTTCTTCCATGGGTCTCTAATCTCGGCGGCGAATCTCCCCCACGGTCTCTTTCTCACTCCCCGAAACCTAATCTCCTTATATACTCCAGATCCGTTGGCATTTCTAGGCTGTGGAGTCCCCGCCGCTGCCACTTGCTTGGCCGTTGTGGCTGCTCTGCCTCTCCGCATCGCCAACCACGGCAAGTTAAACCAAATATCAATCTTTTTCTCTAAAGAGAGAGAAAACAAGATCAGGTGTTCTTTCCTCCATGCTGGCCAACAAAGCGGTGAAGGATGAGGCCTCGTCATCGCCGGGAAAGTGCAAGAAGATATGGTAGTTTGCCGGATCGGAGAAGAAGAAATAGGTGTGAAATGGCTAAAATACCCTCATTATTTTAGGATTTAGGATTTTCCGGTGATATTTGACCGTCTATTTGGTCTGAGTGATCAAAATTGATAAAAATTGCATAATTAAGGTACGAAATTAACAGTTTTGAAAATCGTGGATTGCAATTAACAAGACCCTATAATCACAATTTGCTCTATATAAATATTAGCAGTTACCTGCTAATGAGAAGGAGGGGGTCCTAAGTTCATGTGTTCTATTTTAATTTCTCTTTTTCTCTTTCTTTCTCTTCTTCTCTGTATTATTTGAGTATACGATGATACAGTTACATAACATTCACGGACACACTATAGTTTTTCAACAAGAACTATATAGTAACGGTTCATGTTATAGTTCTTGCCAACAATGAGCATGAATCAGAACAAATTAAATCACAATCAAATTTAAAATAAATATTTTTGATATACAATCTATATTAACAGGAATAATCAATCAATACGTTATAAAGTTGTGGTATTAAAATGCGTGTCCTTTTGGCAGATCTGCAGCGAACCCAACATTTGTTTGAAAATTCTGACACAGAGTGAAATATGAATAGTTAATTCCGTAGCTTTGTTTCAGCTCCCATCAATAATTGATCATCCTTTTGTGGGAAGTTTTTGGTTACTTTAATTACTTCCTCCATCTCATCGAGTAGTTTGATGACTATTTTTGCAGTGCTTTATTTGGTTTTTGTTTGCTTGTTTGTTGGTGCGTGTGACTTCACAAATGTGGATGTGTCAAGTGAGTAAGTAACTTTATGTGGGGATGACCGTTTTCATTCCAATCATGTCAATTATTTCCATTCAACTCAAAAAAAAAAAAAAAAGTTTACATGTTGTCAAAAACAAAAAAAAAATTTACATATACTACTCGAATGTATGTTCCTAAGCCTTTCCTCATTGACGTGTTTTTCACAGATTTTAAGAAAAACAAGATAAAGTGGAAGAGTGATAAATTGAAGAAAGAAAAAAAAAATGTTTACTGCAAATATGAGGGTTTTGCAGAATAAGTGGGGCACAAGGTGAAAAACAACAGGTCAAGTTGTTGCGCGCAACTTGCGCGCCCAGCAGGCGCGTAATTCCTATTCATTTTTTAATTAAATTGTTGCCAGATTTTTTTTTTCTTCTCCCTTTTCATTTTCTCTTTCCTAATCGCATCTGTAAAAACTCTTAAAAAATCGATCACTATTGAGGAAGGCCTTAGTGGAATTAGTCTTTGTATCAATAGCTAGCTAGTTTAACAGCAAGTCCGATTGATTTTAGCATATAATAGATGGTTTAAATCCCGATATCTCTTAAAAAACAAGATTATACAACTACCCATGCTAACCAAGTTGGTTGATATAATTAATAATTGAAGGTGAAAAAAAGTCACAAAAAGTTGAATTACTTAAGCCCAAGGTTGTGCAAATAACAAGAGGTAGGGATTATCAAAAAACAAGAGGTAGGGCTAAATAACTTTTGATTATAAAAATTATGGTGTTTTCACTTGGATAATGACAGATTGACAACACCCACGTAGATGCTGGCTTATAACTTTATCATTGGACAATCATTTTCATTAGTATGTCATCCTAATATAATGAGCCATGCTTACCTAAACCCTCCCAATACAAAATTTGAAATTTGTTTAAATATTGTCTCACTCATACAACATTTCATTAGAATGCACACAATTTTTCTTGGTCATTAGGTGAGGCCTGAGGGCGACCACCAACTTATCCAATTCAAAATTTAAACCAAGGATTTTTAAAATCTAGTCTAGTGCAATTATTTACATGTTTAAAAAAAAATGGTCAAAATTGATCCATAGTATTTAAGTGTTGCACTATTCGTATATAAATTTAAAATTGAAATTATTATTATGATGGAACATCTAAAAGGAAGGCCATTAGAAGTTGTTTAGTGATTTTTGCAAGACCAAAAATTAGGTAGATGGTTTTTTACAAATGAAGTGCATGGTTTTTATTCAATTTTTTTACTGCAAGTATTGATTTTTAGTGGGGTTCGTGAGGAGAGAAAAAAGAAAAATTAGATAAGTTGGTGGTCGCCTTAAAATTTTTTCTTGTCAGAAAATGTTTTTTTTTTATCCCTTAAAACAAACTATTGAGCTTGCTCTAAGAGCAAGCCAAGCCCATCAATATATTTTTCTTGGGTTTTTTCTCTTACATGGAAGAGGGAGGAGTTGATGTGGAGGAAAGAGGAGAGACGAGAGATGAAAATGCATTATTATTATTATTATTATTATTATTATTATTATTATTATTATTATTATTATTCGTGGGCTTGCAGAAAAAAAAAAAATTCCTCCCTGACCATGCGTGCCAGAGGGCGTGTTAATAGTCATTTTTTTTTTCTCTCTCTTTGACATCCAATTTCCACCCTCGCCTCGCCCGAGATGCTTTAAGCTTAATTTTACATAATCGGTATGATGCTTTTATTATGTATGGTCAATATAAGATTCAAATGCGTTGAAAAGGAGTGGTCTAAATATATATAGCACATTCTCGTACCAGAATATCATATGTTTAATTTATATCAATATTCTCTCGGTTGAATTAGTCATACAAAATTTTTCAAGTATTCTTTATCTCTTATATGATTTGTGTGCTATACAAAAAAGATCGAAAGAAAACTAGAAACGTGACCCACAACATTAAACTTGTGACACCCTTAGGAGGAGGATAGTCAAAGATTTCACTAAAAATTTACTGTAGTGTATGTGAGAACATTTTGGATGGTTTGAAAAAGTTAGAAATGAGAGTGAAAAAGATTGGACAAGAATGTCGTTGAAATTAATCAAAAGTGCAGTGCAGTAAACCCATTTGCAGGCATTTTGTTGTATTGGTAGAAATAATAAATAAAGGGTGGACGAAT
The DNA here is from genome assembly GCF_003576645.1 of Ipomoea triloba. Classification (NCBI taxonomy): domain Eukaryota; kingdom Viridiplantae; phylum Streptophyta; class Magnoliopsida; order Solanales; family Convolvulaceae; genus Ipomoea; species Ipomoea triloba. The sequence goes on along the minus strand of NC_044927.1, from coordinate 9,140,727 downwards.
TCAAAATCAACAAATCTCCAGTCTCTGTTATTTTCTTCCCCCCCACTTCAAAACAAATCAAACACAAACAACAGACGACTGTAAACTTTCATTGTCAAAGGAATCGAACAGTGGAATAGGCGCTGATACATCCCGTTTGAACTCTCCTTTGTTTTCTTCTCCCCCCTCGAGGAAATGGCAGTAAGTACAAGTACTATACTTGCTATTTTTTTTTGATTTGTTGATCTATACATTTTTCTCAAATTTTAAGAGAGTGGGTGTGTTGTTTTGTTGGTTGGGTTATTGGAATTAGTCTCTATTCTAGTACTTTTAGGTGCATAAACTGAGTATTCACCTGTTTCTTGAGCTTAGCTGGGAAAACTTGTTAATTTGGTCTTTTTTCTCCAAGTTAGATCCATTGAGATGAAGCTAAAATAAATGGGTTTTGGATTTGAAGCTTTGGGCAATCTGTGTTAGTTTGCTTCTGTAAAGATTGGAGTTTTCAAAATCTGGAATGGGTTTCAAAATGCAGGCATCAGTGCAGTGCAGGCCACAGGAAAGGACTCTTGGGATGGTGATGAAAGAGGTGGATGAAGATCTTGCTATTTTTCTTCAGATGAGGCGCAGTGTGAAAGAGAGGGAGGATCATATTCATTCTGGGATCTTTGAGGAGTTTAATGATTCATTGTGTATGTTGTTTATTCTAGTGAAATGCTAAATTTTTGTCTAGGAACTTGGGTTTTTCCTGTTTTTAGGAAAGGGATTTTAGTTTATTATGCCTTTTCATGACTCTTGGTGAAATTTAAGTTTGATGGTTAACGTTAACTGATTGGTGGTTTTGTAGTTGAAAACTCACCTGCTGATTCAACTGCCAAGGAAAATTTCCTGAGTTCTGAGAATGACACAAGTGATTATGACTGGTAACTCTCTATAGCATTCATCTAGTGAACTGTTGTGTTTCTTTTCTTTTTCTTTTATGTGATTTAAGAAGTATGAAAGAAAAGATGTATTGGGTGAAGTCTATCATCTTGAATAACACATTCTGAGACACAGGCTTGTTTCGCCGCCCGGGGCACCTTCATATCCCTCCCTGGATGAGGAGGAGAACACTGTAGGGAAACACTCAGATTCAACCGAGTCGGATTCTATGGTGAGCACTGATAAAAGTTTATGATGTATTAATTAAAGCATGTGTTCCATCTCAACTAAAAGTCTAAGCTGGTAGTTGGATTGCATGTTTATGTTTATATATTATATGCTCAGCAATGAGTAGATTGCTAATGAAATGAAATGGTTTGTGTAAATTATGGGATGTTGCAGCCTGCTGATTCCCCGAAGGATCTAGCTTCACAAAACAGTTCGTCTGTGGGGGCATCTACATCCTCGGGGAAAAGTACTTCTTCGAGTAGCATGAACTCTTCTTCTAGTGGAAATGGAAGGCCGGCATCAGCAGGGGGGAGAAAATCAACTGCTTCTAGATCTGCAACGCCCACTGGGCGACCACGTGTGTCTTCCATCTCAAAAATGTCAAGACCTTCCACGCCTACTTCTCGAGCATCGTTGCCTTCTGCTAAGACGACTGCTGCTGCTGCTCCAGGAAGAACTAGTTCGCGTTCTTCTACACCAGCTGCTCCAGGAAGAACTAGTTCGCGTTCTTCTACACCAGCTGCTAGGCCTTCTGTTCCCGCCACATCCAAGTCGGCTTCAAGGTCTGCAACACCAACACGGTCTGCTTCTTCTGCTCGATCTTCATCCGTGGCCAAAACTGCTCCCGCAAAGGCCAAGAAACCAGAATCTGCCCGGGGTCCTTCTCCAACTGTGAAGTCTAGGCCAAGTTCATCACAGGATGCTCCCAAAAATTCCCGAGCTTCAGTGATGAAAAGACCTGTTTCTGCCTCTAGGGGAAGGCCAATTGCGCCTCATGTTCGCCCATCTACTACCCACACTGGCTCTGATGGAAAACCAAGGCATAGATCATGTTCTCCATCTAAAGGCCAAATCCCAATCATTAGCATTCATAGCCATTGGAGCGGTTCGCTTTCCAGGAGCCGAGGGTATAATAATGATGAAGATGATGTGAACCCTGTACTGATGGGGACAAAGATGGTTGAAAGAGTAGTAAACATGAGAAAACTTGCTCCCCCCAAGCCCGATGACCATCAATCTAGCAGCAAAGACTCCTCCAAGAAGTCTTCCATATCTCAAAAGAGCTCAAGCTTCGGAACATCCTTCTCTAAGAAGTCTCTCGACATGGCTATAAGACATATGGTAAATACCTGCAACCCACTTCTCTCTGATTCAATGTGTCTGTGTTAGAGTTAAGAGCAGTTGAGGAAGGAACAATGGAGAATTGAATTGAAAAGACTGGAAACAACAAGGATACGTAAAATATCCTCCAGCAAGAAATGGTTCTTGCCCAGCTATAATTAGCCCTTATTTTCTACTTACTATTGCTTGCCTCAACACTAAGGAAGACTCCCTATCTATAATCTTGTTCTCGTATATGTTATAAGAAAGTAAATAGCATAATATCATCCCTGATTCTCTATTGCAATCTCATGACTTATGCTTTATTTATAATATGAAATTCTTCTCCTTGATTGGTTGATTGATTCCCTTTTCTCTTTGTGTCTTGATTTCCTTTCTTTCTCCTTGAGTAAACAATCCACCGGTTTAGTCCTTTATCAGTCCGAGACCAACCTTTCCATGCTGCATTTCTTGATTTTCTTCGCATTTTCTATAGGAAATACGACGAAGCAGTGGTGATAATGCAAATCGAGCAATGAAAAAGGGTTGTCCAGCATCCTCGGGCAATGGTGTTCAGGCAAACTGCAGCAGTAAGGGCAAAACAAGTAGCAATGCCAGTCCCGAGCCCAGCATCAACAATGGCTGCCATCATGGCTATGAAAGTGAAGTGGAAGGCAGTAATTGTGGAAGCGAGAGCGGACTACCCTCTCATCATCTGCAGCCATCAGAAAAGTAGCTTATCGAAATTGCAGATAGATCGGATCAGAGCCTCAGATACACATTTCTGCAGTAAGTTATCGCTTGCCAGCATATTGCACTTGGATTTCGTTTTTTACAAAAATCCGGTTGTTACATTCTTTGTACTCTCTGCGTGTGTGTTGTGCTACTGCTTCTGTAGCAAGAACTAGATACAGCTTGTAATTTATATGAGTTTTGTCATAGAGATTATAAAACTTGAACACTAATTAGCACATTATTGTTGATAAATTTGATGTGTTATTTTCTGGTAATTTTGGCCTCTGAGTTCTTCTAAGTACATCATGCATGTTTCAATAATTTGTTTATGGTATATGTAATTCAAATTCAAAAACTATAAACAACTCTACTTGGTTATAGGTATACTTCTTATTTTGTCATTTTTTGTTTTATGAAGAGATTGAAGCAAAATAACATCTGGGACACTGCTTGGAAAGATACTAGTTTCCTAATAAGAAGTAAATGGATAATGTTTTCCAACATGAAATTGTTGAAAAGAAACATTTGTATGTAGTTAGCATTATGTTTCGGAGAACTAGACAAGTTGTTCGGAAAGTTGGTTTAGTAATCACACAAAGTTCCAAGTTCGATTTTTTGTGGGAACTGTCTATTAGACTTTTTGGTTTGAGATGGTTAGCTATGGACCAATAGTTATTGCGTGGCAAAAACGATGTGGTTTCACATAAATTTTTTTCATGTGATCCAATACAATATACATTTTTATAACTCATAATGTACATTATTCTAAAGCATAATGTATATTATTCTAACTCATAAATTACATTATCTTACCTCAGAAGTTTTATTATTCTAACGCATAAAAATTAAAGATGTCTTTTTGGACCGTGGTCTACACAACTGTAATTTGCTGCTATAGACAATGTAGACTAATTCCTTCTCTAACTAGGATCACAAAACGGATTTCACCTAAAGTGCACTTTCAGGTAGCATTTGTGCGCTTCCTCTCAAATAAAAAAAAAAAAGTACGGGCTATTACGTTTCAACAATTTGACCTTTTCTCATTTCATCTGTTTGGGCATTTCCACAAGTAACAAATTTCTTGTTTCGTGACTTGTTTCATCGCTACAAGTTCGCTCCCATTATTGCATTTTTAGTCTTGTCTCAAGAGTTAAGCAAGGAGTATCAATTATTAGCCTACGGATGATCTCAAAAAAGGTTTCAAATTAGAATATCATGAATAGATAACAGATAATTGTGACTTTTTATTTTTTAATGATGATGAATTTAATTAATCCGGGGGTTCGAATTAATAAACACAATAAATAAAGGAACTAATAAATGGATAATAATGAGATAGAAAAGACAAAGAATGTGTGTCACCGAGACAAAATTTGCATTAAGTAACAGCAAAGCTCAAACAGATGCAAAACTTTAATTTAGGGTAGACTTTGCATTATATTAGGAAAGAAGTAGATCAATTATATTTGCATTGTATTGTTATGGTTCGATCCAAAACTTTGCAGAGCTGTCCACGAATTTCCTGACTTATTTCTCTAAACATATACAACACAAGAAACCGTTTTCACATCTCTGCGGAGTAAAGTAGGACAGAGATGAAAGCTTAAGAAATTTCTTGAGCAAATGGAAGAAAGCGGTCAACAATGTGTACGATTTCGACTCGAAAGCGGCGATCCTCATATTTATCCAGGCATTGAGGTCAGAAGATTTTCATAGACAGTTGAACACTCATCATCCACGCTCCTATGAGGAGCTAATGAGGACAGCAACCCGCTATGGCGAGGCGGAGGAGGCTGATAGAAATAAGAAGGATGAGGAGAAAGGCAGGAGGAGTGGGCGATTTGATAAAGTTGGTCCGACCAACCAGGCACCACGCCCAGACTAGTCATCCACAACGAAAGGGAGAGATCACGAGCGGCCTCGTCTCGCCCCACCGCGACATTTAACACTGCTCACTCATCCGGTTAGCGTGATTTTATGTCACACTGAGAAAATGGGAATGGTGCATTTTCCCTCAGAATGCATGACAATTTCACCGAATGTGGACCAAACCAAATACTGTCGGTTCCACCGACATGTTGGTCATGATACTGACAGGTGTCACATTTTAAAAGGCCAAGTAGAGGAATTAGTGCATAATGGATATCTTACTCAATTTGTTAAGTATCCAGGGCAACAGCAGTATCAACAGCAAGGCTATCCCGGAAATGTATGTCGAAAGGAAGAAGACCATGAGCCTTCCGTCTCCAACACCAAGAAGAGAAGGTACGACCGGGGCATGAAAGAAAGAGACAATGGGTTAGAGGAGGAGCCCGCGCAACGTAAATAACATGTTATTCGCTAAAAAATTCGCTCAAACAGAAATGTAACAGGTGGTTATGGTTCGTCCTAATCAAATTCTTTAAAAAAAAAAAAAAGCAGAAGCAAATATTTTATTCCCATGTAAATTTAGCCATAGTACAGTTGGTTTCATGTGGCATGTTAGCCTTTATTTTATTTATTTTATTTTAAACAACGAGGAGGAGTATTCGTGACGAATTTGGACTTGGCCAAAGGAGAAATTGGAGTAGGACCCTCGGATGCTAGAGCTCTCCCTCGTCGAAAGGAACCACAGCTAGAGAGGCACCTATAGCTTGCTGTTTGGATTGATAGGGCACGACGACCTCTTCCTCTTCGTCGGAAACAACTTCATGTTTTGGCCCATAAAGAACAATAATCCCCTCCTCTCCGTCAGATAGAATTTCCAGAGGATCTTCAGGGGTATCCCCAACTTCATGGCCACATAGCATAATCTTTCTATTCTTCAACTTTTCGAGTCGGGCCTACTCCATTAGGCGCCTTGAGCGTCGTCTCTTCATCTCCGTGCTTGTTTTCTTTGGATCCATAAATCCTAAAAATAATAATAATAATAATAATAATAATAATAATAATAATAATAATAATAATAATAATAATAATAATAAGTCCTCGGCACCAGAGGCCGAGGGCCAAGGCGCAAGCCCTCGGCACCTAAGACTCACGCTCTATTGTACAACAAAAAAATGAGAAAAAACATGTACCAGGCAAACTGTGGAGGTAGGGTTGAAGAAGAGAGTAAAACACAAAGGCTAAGGAAGGAGAGTTTTTTATACAAAAAAACAAAGGTACATAAAAGAAAGGGAGATTATGGAAAATCATGGTGAAGATTGGGAAACATTCTCATAAATCAGAAGGAGATCCTGAGATTTCCTTATTATTAAAAAAAATTATTATGTTTTACAACAAGTTATTACTCCCAACCACCTTAACCACTCTCGCTGGCTAGGGAGTGGGGGTGACTGGTGACAGAGTAATTGGTAAATACTCGACCCGAACCACAGGCAGACAAATAGACATAGGAATTAAACAGCCACCCGTTATGCTGACGAGAGAAGTTATTGCCAACCGCTCTACTGCACTCCACATTTAAGGCTGCCATCATGAAGACCGTTACACTCAAATGAGAAGAGTCGTTTTAATTTTAGTATAAGTAGTAGGTCTGCTGTTGTAAGTGGAGGAGGGGGGG
>NC_044927.1:9087492-9133002 GCF_003576645.1 Ipomoea triloba | reverse complement strand
GGGGGGGGGGGGGGGGGGGGGGGGGGGGGGGGGGGGGGGGGGGGGGGGGGGGGGGGGGGGGGGGGGGGGGGGGGGGGGGGGGGGGGGGGGGGGGGGGGGGGGGGGGGGGGGGGGGGGGGGGGGGGGGGGGGGGGGGGGGGGGGGGGTCAGCTGATGTCGCCTCTAGCTTGGACTACCTTAGGTGGCCCGCCTTGAGAGGCCTAGGCTCGAGTTCCCCAGTGGCCTCCATGGTCGTACTCAATTATACTTGGTGATCGTTCGCCTTTCCTTCGCTCAATGTTTTGATTATGATTCCATTATAAATTATGATTCAACTATAAACATTGCTGCTAATCCTGATGTAAGTATTCTTATTGTTTAATTTTTTTTTATTAAATGTGCCAGAGTAATTAGTAAACACCCGACCCGAACCACAGGCAGACAAACGGACACAAGAATTAAACAGCCACCCGTTATGTTGAGGAGAGAAGTTATTGCCAACGGCTCCACTACACTCCACATTCAAGGCTGCCATCATGGAGACCGTTACACTCAGAAGAGAAGAGTCGTTGTACTTTTAGTATAAGTAGTAGGCCTGCTATTGTAAGTAGGGGGGACAAACTCTGAAAATATTGTACTCTGAACATAGCAATACAATTGATCTACTTCTTTCCTAATATACTCCGGTAACATATTTACCGTTATTGGTGCTTTTGTTGAGAGCTTAGGTCAAATCTCAAGCAAGCTCTACATACAACAAAATATCAATTTATCAATGGAGATGGCTGGATCAAGATCTAGCGGTTCCCACAATTCTCATCACGTGAATCATGGCAACACCGTTGGTGATCACAATGATGGTCTCCGCCAACGGCACAACAACAATCACAGTGGAGGGCAACATGCGCCCAAAGCACGGGTACCGTCTATGAATCCCCAGGCGACAGCCTGGGCTATTCAGCCGGCAGTGACAGCTCTAGCCCAGTTGGGGGCAGAGATTCAAGATCAAATACCCCAAGCATCCGCGTAGAAGGATGAAATAGAGGAAAAGAGGACCCAGTGTTTGTGTAGTAGCGCAACCGAAGGCCAAGGGGTCACCCACCAAGGGTTCACACCAAGATGAGCAATCACAACGGATAGAAGGGATGGGTGAGTCTGGAGGGCCGGCTCCGTGTCAGTCCACAACGCTCAAGCAAGCCCCAAATGTGCTGGAGGAAGTGGTTGAGAAACTCAAGAAGCATATAGAAGAACTAGAGAAGAAGGTAGAGGCAAGAGAACATTCAGCAGAACCTGAGGTGAGGATGGCCGCTCCATTTTCTCCTACACCGGGACTTCTGACCTGCGTGTCCACATGACAAGGTACAAGGCATCCATGGTAATGACCTGGGCAGGCGACGCCATAATGTGCAGGGCGTTCTTTTCTACTTTGGACAGAACTGCCCAAGATTGGTTCAACACGATTCCAAATGGTTCGATCCTAAACTTTGCAGAGCTGTCCACGAATTTCCTGACTTATTTCTCCAAACATATACAACACAAGAAACCGTTTTCACATCTCTGCGGAGTAAAGCAGGATAGAGGTGAAAGCTTAAGAAATTTCTTGAGCAAATGGAAGAAAGCGATCAACAATGTGTACGATTTCGACTCGAAAGCGGCAATCCTCATATTTATCCAGGCATTGAGGTCGGGAGATTTTCATAGACAGCTGAACACTCATCATCCACACTCCTATGAGGAGCTAATGAGGACAGCAAACCGCTATGGCGAGGCGAAGGAGGCTGATAGAAAGAAGAAGGATGAGGAGAAAGCCAGGAGGAGTGGGCGATTTGATAAAGTTGGTCCGGCCAACCAGGCACCACGCCCAAACTAGTCATCCACAACGAAAGGGAGAGATCACGAGCGGCCTCGTCTCGCCCCACCGCGACATTTAACACTGCTCACTCATCCGGTTAGCGTGATTTTATGTCACACTGAGAAAATGGGAATGGTGCATTTTCCTAATATGTGAGTTTATTGTTTATTATTTATGATGGGGACACACTCTGAAAATATTGTACTCTAAACATAGCAATACAATTGCTCTACTTCTTTCCTAATATACTCTGGTAACATATTTACCGTCAAACTGTTCTTATTGCTATAATATTTAATGAAATGTCACAACTTAATTATGTGAGTTTATTGTTTATTATTTATGATATTATATAGGATAACAAATAATAATACAATTGAATTTATTTCTAAACAAGTTAACGAGCATGCTGAAGTCAGTTATTATGTTTTCATTGTAGTGATATACTTATGTAATTATGCATTAGGCCAGGCCAAACCAATTGTAGGATCAGACTTGAGGCTATCAAAAAGCCTATATTAAGACTCAGGCCTAGGCCTAGGCTTTAGATTTTTGTAACAGGCCCAGGCCTAATTTTCTAAATCTCGGCTCGGCTCGGCCTATTTTCACCTGTAATAAATGTATAGACTTATTATAACTTTAACTTTAACCAACATGGTTGGCGTGGTAGTTCAGCACCTCGTCCCTTAAGCATTAGGTTGGGGATTCGATCCCCACCCATGTGAATGGAGACAACCATTTGACCAGTCCTCTACCACTTAGTGTCTCTATTGAAGGTATACCTTTCGGAAAAACCCAAAAAAAGTTATAACTTATAATTAGAATGTATCACTTTTTTAATTTGATACCAAATTAATTGACAAAAATTCCTAAGTTCAAACCTTCACACCTATCAATAATCTTTGTAAAAGAATAAGTCTTTATAAAAGAATATGTCTACAGTGACTCATAAACACACTTTAATTTATCTTTTTTATATTTTTACTTAGACTACCTTGACTTCCAATTCTATTTCAATGGCGATTATTAATTACTTGAATTAGATTTTATATTATATATTTGTCACATAATAAATAGTAGAATATTCCAACATGTTTGACTAAATGTAAAAAATAAAATTTATTAACTCCATTAATTCTGGCAACTAAAAGCTAGGGAGTTGGTAGAATTGAAGTTGAAAACACGAATGTCAATCTCTTCCCTTTCAATATTTTGAAGTATTAGAAGACTTGTGTTAAGGTTTATTCCGTGCATGATTTGGAGAATTTATACATACCTGAATTTTTCTATTCAAACAATGTGTGAATTTTGGAATTTCTTCCTATTTGGTTTAATGCTGTATGAAAAAGAAAAAAAAATGTATGAAAAAGAAAAAAAAAATGATTCAACATGTATTCCTATTTGGTTTAATGTCTAAACATGTATGAAAAAGAAAAAAAAAATCATTATTGAAAGTCTTGACGTTAAGATTCAGCATATATCAACAAAATTGGATTATATATATGGAGGAACTAATGAACACCTAATTTTTATGTTTTTTTTTTTTTTTTGGGGGGGGGGGGGGGGGGGGGNTTTTTTTTTTTTGGGGGGGGGGGGGGGGGGGGTGGCGTAATTTCTATGATGTTATCTAGAGTGTAGTCGGACTTTGTTTTCCTATGCATTCCCCACTAAATAATGTTTTTTTTTTGTTATAATAATATGAAATGAAATTGAAAATGATGTTGTTAAAGTTAATTTGGGTGAAAATATAGAAAAATAAAATAAAAAATCAAAATAAAAAGTCCAAGCTATTTAGTTATCTTACAAAGAATAACTTTACAAATATAAAATTAAGAGCAAATCGTCATTTTGGTCTACTGACTATAGGGGTCCTATTAATTGCAATCTACAACTTTCAAAACTGTTAATTTCGTACCTTAACTATTCAATTTTTATCAATTTTGGTCACTCCGGTGAAATTACCGGCCAAATTCTCCGGAAAATCTTAAATCCTAAAATAACGAGGGTATTTTAGTCATTTCACATTCTTTTTCTCTTCTCCGGCGAATCCACTGCTAATAACCGGTCACTCCGGTGGCAAATTGGCGAGCAAAGCTGGACGAAGGAGCTGCACCATAGTCTTCCCCTCCATCGTCTTCCACTCCATTCGCACTGGGAATCTGTTCGAAGAAGAAACTTAACCCATAAAAGGTTGCAAGGAATCTTTTCGTGCCAGGGAGAACTACACATTCTTCACTTCACCTCTAAAGAACAAAAACCCAAATTAGTTTTTTTTGGGTTTTCTCATATCTGAATGATGGAGGCCTTACTTTCTCAGATCTGAAAGGTATGCGTGCGTATAAAAATCTTGCTTTTCTGGGTTTTCTCAAATATGAAAGATGGAGGTTTGAGTTTCTTCTTCCAATTTCTTGCATTTTCTGGGTTAAATGCAACCTTTTATTGGTTAAGTTTCTTCTTCCAATTTCTTGCATTCTCTACAGCCTAGCTTAAGCTCCAGTAATAACCTTTGTCTCAACCAACGTTTAAGCAACATAATCTTCCAATTTCTCCTTTTATGGCTTTAAGCAACGTTTAAGGGCAAGGAATCACCTTTGCCTCATTTCTTTTCTTCTTTTGGTAAACGTAACTGTCAATAAAAGATTGGATTCGCCGGAGAAGCCATTTTGGTTCGCCGGAGAAACCATTTTGGTTCACCGGAGAAGAAGAAGAAAAGATGGGCTCGTCGGAGAAGAGAGAAAGGGATGTGAAATGACAAAAATACCCTCATTATTTTAGGGTTTAGGATTTTTCGGCGATTTGGCTGGTAATTTCGTCGGAGTGATCGAAATTGATAAAAATTGAATAGTTAAGGTACGAAATTAACAATTTTGAAAGTCATGGATTGCAATTAATAGTACCCCTATAGTTAGTGGACCAAAATTGCAATTTGCTCTAAAATTAAAAATCAATGACAATTTGAAAAAAAAAAGGGAAAAAAAGAAAAGAAGAATACCATTATGGTGATACCATATAGAGTTCAAGTATGGCTCTGTTAAAAATTGTAAGAAATGTCAAGAATGGGATTTGAACCCATGCCCTTTCAAACCAGTACCTAAAATTGGCACCTTAAACCAACTCGGCCATCTTAACCTTGAATATAATAATTTACAATAGTTATTTCTATTGTTCTATGTGACAAGTTGTTTCCCTCTTGTTCTAGTGACAAGCTAGGCTCCAGTTTTCATTTGTGTGTCCCGTTCCTTCTTCCCTATATTTGGATGGCACATTATAGTCATCGTGGTTTTGTTGTGTTTCTCCCATGGCTTCATCCATCTCTTATTGCTGGAAGAAAGGTATACATCGTTAAAGCTTGCTGAGGAAGAGGAAGGAGGACTTGAGTTCTGTGATGAAGATGTGATAGAAGTGAACAAAAGGATCATGTTTTGGCCCTCGTCGGAAGATTACTCGCCGAAAAAGCTATCAAGTTCCACATCCTCAAAGACACAATGGCGGCAATATTGCGACCGGAAAAAACGGTGCGGTTAAAAGAACTCTCATACAACTTTTTCCTTTTCCAGTTTTTTTCATGAGGTTGATGTTATGAGAATTTTGGGCGACGAGCCATGGGCATTCAAGTAGAGTGGTTCAACATAGACTGAAACCAAATGAATCTCCAATAGAAGTTCAACTTGACAAAACAACTTTTCCGGGAGTAGGTTCATAACATTCCAATGAACTTCATGACGGAACGCATAGCTGAAGTTGTAGGGAATTATGTTGGGGAATTTATTCATGCAAACCAAGGAAACTTCGATGGATCACATAAATCATTTATGAGGATAAGAGTAAAGATTGATATGAAGTCAGTATTGAAACGCAAGATGAAACTCAAACGAGCTGGTGCAGATTGGTTCTAGTCTAACTTGAAGTATGAGAGACTACCTACCTTTTGCTTCCTCTGGGGGGGGGGGGGGGGGTCTTCTAGGTCTTGCAAATCATTTTTGCCACAATTTTTTCTTAGGAACATTTTGTAATTAGATTTTGATGATATCAACTGATTATGAATTTTAGTCCCCAACTTATTTGTATTTTCTAGACTTAGAAATATTCTGCTTTAATTCGAATAGTTCGAGTAGTAACACGAGTAGTTATATTTCGAATAGTCAAAACAATTCGAATAACAACTCGAAAGGTTACATTTCGATTGGTTTCAACATTAGATTCGAATAGTAACTCGAATGGTTACCTTTTGAAGAGCTCAAGAAGAAGACCTCGAAGAGTTGAAAACTGAAGACTGGGATACAAAGATTCGAAGAGTAGAAAACTACAAGACTGAAATGTTGCAAAGGCTGAATGATGGAAGGGCCTACCTTTCGCAGTAAAGAAGGATGAATGGTAAGGACAACCATTCATAAACGAAAGGTTGTAAAAGGTCGAAAGATGGAAGGACCTACCTTTCGATAAGTAATAGGGACGAATGGTGAGGTCTACCATTCGTATTCGAGAGGTTTAAGGTTCAAAATGTTAACATAGTTAACCATTCGAAAGAACTGCTCGGGACATTCTCTAAGCAAACAGTTTGAAACCTTAAAAACCTGAGCGAATGTGTCCATGATAAAATGAGTCTTAGGAACACATCACAAGGAAGATTTTTCCTTAAAAGCACAATTTGTGCAAAGCAAAAAAAGTATGTTCAGCGTAAATTAAGTGCAAATCTTTGTATTCTCTACTCGGAGAAGTAGAAAGATGCGGAGTAAACTCGGTTGAGTTGAAAAACCTAGACGCTCAAGGTCGACTTTGTGCTAAGGGATAGTGCAAATCCTCCTTAGGAGTTCCAAGGAAAAGAGTGGAATAGGTTTCATTAGCCGAATCACTTAAAATATCTCTCGCTTTGTGCTAAGGGATAGTGCAATCCTCCTTAGGAGTTCCAAGGAAAAGAGTGGAATAAGTTGCATTAGCCGAACCACTTAAAATCTCTCTCTCTCTCTCTCTCTCTCTCTCTCTCTCTCTCTCTCTCTCTCAATTTTATTAATAAGGGTAAACTAATATTTCCGTTGTACATACTCTCGAATCGTTAGAGTCACCTCTCGGTTGCTTCAACGATTCGTAAATTATTTTCAAAAATCTTATAACTTTATTCACACTCCCCTCTAGACTTGTACCCTAACTCTATCGGGTCCTACAACGAGCTTTCAACCGACGATTCCAACCGATGATAAGCCAAAGGTGGTTGGTAATGGATACAGTGCAAGACAAGACGATAGGGAGTACGAAACTGAGCAAAAGTGAGCAGATGGGCAGTCATTATACGGTAGCCCAAAACGCCGCTAGTTCATTAAGTAAAGAAACGGATGTCGTCGAGTCTTAACGGAGCTCCGCAAATGAAACTACAGTTCATGTCAAATGCTATCTCACATTTGTTTTTATATTATCAAATGAAACTGTAGTTATATAAAAATGAAACTGTAGTTGTGTTGAAAGGAAACTTCAGTGTATATAAAATGAAACTGAATAACAGTTTCACATATTTGAGTGTATATTGTCCAATGAAACTGTAGTTATATCGAAATGATATTGTAGTTGTGTTAAAAGGAAACTGCAATGTATTATAAAAGAAACTGTAGTTGTGTTGAAAGGAAACTGAATAACAGTTTAACATATTTGAGTACGTGTATAATGTTGAATGAAAGTGTAGTTATATCGAAAAGGAACTGTAGTTGTGTTGAAAGGGAATTGCAGTGTATATAAAATGAAACTGAATATGTTATACACACAGAGCTAACGGCGCGAAACGGAGCCATTTCTGTCGTTTCTTTTCATTAATCAAAACGACGTCTTTTTGATGCATGGACTACCACATAAAATTTGCGTCAGATGGGTACGGGGTCTGCAACCCAAATTTGTCTGGTTGTCACAGAGGGACGGGACACATAGGCTCATGTTCTGAAATTTTTTTAAAAAAACATTTAATTTTCAATAAATTATTATTATTATTATTATTATTATTATTATTAGAATTAAAATCATCAAAACATATTAATGTAGTATTCCAATCACCTTTAACTTGGAGGTTACTTGTAATCGTAGGTCAAATAGAGTTAATTGCACCTTTTTCCTATGTTCAAGTGCCTAATTATATTGAAGCATTTTCTAGTTCAATGACTTAATTGCATTTTTCATAAATAGTTCAAAGACTTATTTGATCTTTTATCTTTTGTATTCCTAGTATAACCTTAATGACTCTTATAATTTAATAATTAATAGATATTGCATTTGTTTTCTGGATTTGACCACGCGGCTAATGGCTAACAAACACATACTGAGACTAATTCTGTTTATTAAGACTAATAATTCTGTTCATGTTGAGTATTTTGACCAATCACTCCCTCGTGTGATTTACTGTAATACATTCGGTGTATTGCATTTTTAACGACCTGCAGATGGTAACAAATGATGATGAGGATCTTTATTGAATTCAGAATGCCTAATATTTTATTCACCATTTTAGAGCCACTTTTTATATGTCTAAAGCCTTTTCTACACTTTTTAATTAGTTTTAGTATAGCCCTATTTGGTAAGATAGTTAGTTTATCAGTCAATTTTGATTTATTTAATCACTATTAAGTTAAATAACCAATATAAATATTTGATTAATTAACTTTTTGTAACAATTTATTGTTTCAAAATGTTAAAATTCAAAAAGTTGCTCAAAGTAACTTTTGCGATCAGCTTTTAAAAAGTCATTTTGTATGTAATCAGCTATCAGCTAATAACTATCCAATTTACTAAACATCTTCCTACAATTAGCTAACGCTATCAACTAGTCAAACTTACTAACACAATTAGTTAACGGCTATCAGCTAACAACTATTTACCAAACACTCTCTAGGTATAATTGGGTAGTGATTCTTAAATGCAATACAATAGGTTCATAAATGATAACAATAATAATAACTGTGCAGTCAAAAGCTCGATCGTCAAAAATGAGCACGTCTCTAGAACGTGATGGCAACATGTTGACCATTTCAAGAGGCAGCGGAATGAATGAATGTTGTTGGCGAAGAAACAACATTTTCGACCTGGTCCAACCTTAGCTTGATTTCCAGTCTTAGGTGTTGCGCTGTGCTACTCACCCCCTTGAAAATCATCACCGTATTCATATTTTAAATATAAGGTGAGTATATGTGACTGATGAAAATATAATATTTATACTTAAAAATGTAATACTAATTTGGAATAAATTGTTTGTTACTTATAAGGAAAAAGTGGTGT
Source organism: Ipomoea triloba (assembly GCF_003576645.1). NCBI lineage: Eukaryota > Viridiplantae > Streptophyta > Magnoliopsida > Solanales > Convolvulaceae > Ipomoea > Ipomoea triloba. The sequence goes on along the minus strand of NC_044927.1, from coordinate 9,123,920 downwards.
ATTTTTTTAGTAAAAATGTAATACTTTTAAATTAAAATGTACGAAGTAATATTTAGGGTTGAATAGTTACTTATGAGAAAAAATATAATACTAATCGTGGATAATCGTAATATTTTTAAATTAAAATGTGAAATGTCTCATTTGCCCTCACATTTCACAGCTCTAACGGAGAAGATTAACGGAAGGACTAGGGCAGGTCAAATTCAAAAAAATGAGGATGACGAAGGGTTGATTTGAAAGTTTAGGACGATAGATGGCGGAACCACTATACTCGAGGGACCTTGGCTAGTATTAACTCTTGTTACTTATGAGAAAAAGTATAATATTTATGACAAAAAAATATGATATTTTTGAAAAACAAAATATAATACTTTTAAATCAAAATATAATAATATTAAAAGTTGAAAAGTTAGTTATGATGAAAATTGTAATACTTATGTGGAAAAATGTAATACTTATATATATTTTAAAAAAAAAACACTTGACTCGTCTCAGGAATGAGGATCTATGAGGCACTCTTATAGCAGAATTTGCCTTAAATATAATTGTTTATAACTATTTTATTTAATTAATTCAAGATAAAACTAAGTAATTCACAAAAAATTATACTTCATCTCATTTTATGTGTCTGGTCCAGTTAATGATGTTTGATTGGAGTTATTTTTAATTCAATTTTTCATAATATTAAGTTTAGTATTAGTATATAAAATGTATATATTTAAAAACTATATTAAAAATACTATTAAACACAAAAAAAAATTTAAAAAAATAAAAAAATAAACAAAGAATAAAGAGTTGGTTTAATTTGACCAATAAATGACAAGTAAAATGTGACAAAGAGAGTAATATTTTTTTTTATGACTAGAGAAACTAGAGTCACTACTTAAGGGTGATTACAACAAAATGTAATAACTTGTAAATCACATAAAAAAAGTAAAGGGATAATGGCCCTTATACTTTCAAAAGTTGCAATTAAACCAATAAACATGTTATTTTGGAGCATTGAAGTCCAAAAAACCGTTTGGTGACGTCATTAGGGTTACAACAATCTTCCAGCAAGCCTCCGACAAATTTCAGGGGAGATTTTGGGATCAAACAATGGTGAACGGCAATCGGCAACCATTTAACAGCCGGCGGTCGCGTTTGGAGAAGGCGACCAAGTCGCTCGCCTTGTTTGACGACTGAAGAAGGTCGACCAAATGACCAATTGACTCGTCGGAGAGTTGTCGAAATCTTAATGACCTACAATTACAGGTCACCAAATAGTTTTTGGGTTTTAATGCTTTAAAATAACATGTTTATGAGTTTAATTGTAAATTTTGAAAGTTTAAAGGTCTAATTAATTTTTCAAATAAAGTTTAGAGTTAATTCCCTTTTTTGTCATAGATTTATAGGTGACAATTCACTTTTAGTCCTTTTTTTTATCAGAACATCCCCATTTGGTTCTAGTATTATTGTGTCATGACCATTTTTTTGTCATTTATCAATAAAATAGTTTAAATATTGTTAAATATAAAAACATTTTAGTCTTTAATTATATATTTTTTCAAAAAAATAAACATAAAAATATAGCAGAGTCAACATACTTTGTATAAAAAAGATCAAAATGTACATGTATTTAACAACATTTAACGATTTTGTCGAAGGAGGACCAAAAATGATCATGACACAATAATACCAGGACCAAATGAGGATATTTTTATTTTAAAAAAGAACTAAAAATGGGTTGTCGCCTATAAATCTAGGACAAAAATAAAATTAATTATAAAGTTTAGGAACCTATTTAACTATTTTTCCAAAATTAAATTACACCAAAAAGACTTGTGCAACGAGAGGGAAAATTATAATATTTTATTAACATTATAAATGCAACATATGGACCTGGCACTCTGGCAGCGTATTTTCTCGATCTCCTTACCCTATTAATGCCAACTAACCTCAGTGCATGCGCAAGCGTTAGCATTGCTATAAAACGGGTTTTATATACCCATGGCGCAGATAACTCAATATTGCTCTATCTGTATCTGAATAAGTATCCTCGTTTCTATTACTCCTATCTCTAATTTACTCAACTTTTAGATTGAATTTGCGCTAACAGAGCAGAGCAGAGCAGAGTTTCTATGATGTTTTAATTTATTCAACTTTGTTGGTGTGTCGTATTTGTTTCATGGAGCAATGGGTTTCAGCTGCTTTGGTGCTTTTGGGTCTTGTAAAGATCGTAGAGGGATGAGGAAACAAGGTACCCAGAATGTTTTTTATGCTGTTTTTCTTGCTCTCATCTTTCTTCTGACTTTAATTAGTTTCAAATTCCTACTTGAAACTGATAAATTAAAGAATGGAACTTAATGTCTGATAAACTGATATTTGTTTTTCTGCTTTTACCTTTTCTGGAAAAACCAGAGCTTGAAACCAGCAACACAAGACTGTTCTCCTATAACGCCATTAGTTTAGCAACTAAGCATTTCCATCCATCAAACAGAATAGGAGTAGGTGGTTTTGGAGTTGTCTACAGGGTAAGGCTAATGTCACCTTGTCTTCATTCTTGCCTTTATTAGTTTATGTTTGTGTTTTAGAGGTAATGTTATTTAGCTATACTGATTCTGCAACGTTTAGTCCTAAACTTTCAAGTTAATTAGTCGTGGTCCTTCAACTTTCAAATTTAACCAACTGAGGTCCTTCAACTTTCAAATTTTAACCAACTATGATTTTTTTTAGAAAGACCACCACGACTAGTTAAAATTTGAAAGTTGAATGACAATGGGTGGGTAACTTAAAAGTTGAAGGACCAACGGTGGTTAACTTGAAATTTTAGAACTAAATGTGATAAAATTACTATATTCGGGAGGACCCAGATGGCATTAACAATTCTGTTTTACTTGTATATGTGCAGGGGGCTTTAAAGGACGGAACTTGTGTTGCTATCAAATGTCTTTCCGCTGAATCTAAGCAAGGGACTAATGAATTCTTGACAGAAATTAATACGATTTCAAACACCTTGCACCCCAATCTTGTTAAGCTGATCGGTTGTTGTGTTGAAGGGAGAAATAGAATTTTGGTATATGAATACTTGGAGAACAACAGCCTTGCCAATGCTTTACTCGGTAACTATCAGAAACTTTGAAGTGCTAATTGAGTGTATTATATTAATATACTGGTAGTTCAATGGAGGTTCTCACATGTTGTGTTACAATAATGAATTGCTTCCTTGAGAACCATTTTCTTGTTCTTATCAATATACTGGTAGTTCAATATAGTCTAACGTTTGAATAAAGTCTACGAGAAACCTATCCTCGTAGTAGTGGAAGCAAAAGCGATGTTATCTCCCGTCATTGTTGATGTCCATTCAGTTGTGTTGCCTCTTAGACAGTAGACCTATAAAGTAACATTAATCGTTCTGTCTCATACTTTGACTCAGAATCTTACATTGTGTATTAGGATATGTGCTATATACTATATATCCTATATCCCATCAATATAGGCTTTATATTGTACTAACAACATCTAGTTATTCAGTCCAACTAAACTACTTAGTAAGCCTAGTCAATTTGCACCACATAATTATATTATACGGGAAAATCCCCAACAATTTTGATCACACTAACAACTATAGGTTTATGATTTCAGGTACCAGCAGCAAACACATTTACATGGATTGGCCTAAAAGGGCTGCTATATGTCTGGGAATAGCTTCTGGCCTGGCATTTCTTCATGAAGAAGCTGAGCACCATATTGTGCACAGAGATATAAAGGCTAGTAATGTTCTTTTGGACCGAAATCTTAATCCCAAAATTGGTGATTTCGGTCTGGCAAAGCTGTTCCCTGATAATGTAACACACGTTAGTACCCGAGTGGCAGGAACAATGTGAGTGTTCCTTCATCCATTGTATTTCTGTACTTTTCTTGTGATATATGTTAAGTAGCTTCTCTTTTTCAATATTTAAGCAAATGAAATATGTTAATTTGCTTCAACCCTTTGTTTAATTTCTCATAAACTGATACTTTGCAGAGGATACCTTGCTCCTGAATATGCATTACTAGGACAACTTACAAAGAAGGCTGATGTATATAGTTTCGGGGTGCTTGTGCTGGAAATAATAAGCGGAAGAAGTAGTAGTTATGATGCCTTTGGTGAAGATCTATTGATTCTGCTGGAATGGGTATGTTTCCAACAGATTCACCCCTCAATCTCTATAATGCATGCCTCAATTGAAATGCAAGTTTTTTAATGAGCATTTCATATGAAAGCTGAGTATTTTGTTTTGTCATCTGCAATTTATGAAACAACTAACGAAAATGTTAGGCAGAGGCCGGTTCAGGGTCAAGTCTGGCACCAGATGATTAGGAGGTTGTTGGATTGAGGCTTGAAGGGTTAAGTCCAGCACCAGGTGGCTAAAAGATATTGTAGGACAAAGGTTGAAGGGCCAAGACCAACACCTTGCATCTTAAAAATGTGACAGTATATAAGAAAATAAAGTTGCGTTTTCCTTACTAGCTATTGTTTATGGTGTAATGGTGGAAGAATTGTTGGACAGAGGCCTGAAGGGTCAAGTCCAACATTAGGTAGTTAAGGGATTGTAGGGCAGAAGTTTGAAGGGCCAAGTCCAGTACCTTGCATTTCGAAAATGTGATAGTATATATAAGGAAATAAAGTTGTGTTTTCACTACTAACTATTGTTTTTGGATTAATGGTGGAGGAATTGTCGAGGCTAGTTCAACACCATACCTCTCGAAAATGTGATTATGTGATTATTATATAAAGAAAATTATCAATAATTTTTTGTGTAATGGTAAATGCTTGATCCTAACAGAAAACGTTTTTCAGACCTGGAAGCTGAGAGAAGAAGGTAGGCTTGAGAAAATCATAGACCCGGAGTTGAGAGAATACCCAGAGGCGGAAGTAACACGGTTTATCAAAGTTGCCCTCTTTTGTACCCAAGCAGCTTCTCAGAAAAGACCAGACATGAAACAAGTGATTCAAATGCTGTCTAAAGAAGTTAAACTAAACGAGAATGTTTTGACAGGGCCAGGAGTGTATAGACCAGCGCATAGCTCTAAAAAATTGGTTTCTGACAACACGCACACTTCTTCATCATCTTCTCATACACAGTTTGATAGCTTATAAAATTTTCGATTTTATATGAATTTAGTGTGTCAATTGTTTGCTAGCTAGCTAGCTAGCTGGAGCGCCTCAAATTGTAAACATGGCAGCCCCTCAACTATACTATCTTTTGACCTGTAGTAAAGTAGTACCTGGGAGTTTCACATTGAAAACTGGCAAGTTCTAATATTGTTACTATTCTTTCCATAAAATGAATAAATGTTTTTATGTGAATTTGTACAAGTCTCTGGATACAATGTGTTGGTGTTTATTTACAGATGACTCCAACATCGATGGCAAGCTAAGCACAGAAAAATAAATAAATAAATAATAAAGTAGAAGCAATCTAAAAAAAAAGAAAAAAAATCTTTGGGTTACTCATCAAGAGTCGACAGTGTCAAAGAGTTAAAGAGCAAATTCAATAGTCCAATTTTTTATGGGGTTTTAAGAGACAACAAGAAAAGAGAAAATGGGAAAGAAGGAAAAAAACAGAGCAAAAAATAAACATGGAACCAACTATTTTTACACGTCTACACGCACCAGCTGTGCATGATTGGTGGGCATAACGCGCACCAGAAATAATTATTTTTATTTTTTGTTTACCTAGTGGGCCCCACAAAAACTTACTCTTAGAGGAGTAACTTATTTTTCTTTCACATATCTTCTTTTTCTTCCACATTAGCCATGACCTTACAAAAAACTCCCAAAAAAATATCGCTAGTGTTGTCTATTAGAAAGAGTTTTGACCTTTATTACATGTAGTGAGGTAGTATTTATAAATTTTGATGGCTTCTAGGCGTTGCAAGAGATGTGATTTGGACAATATATGTTGCATTTAGAGTCATCAACGCATAGGTCGGTCAGCCCAATCTTCATTGCACTAGTGCTGATCGAAATGGTTTACTTAATTCTCCCTACACATATAGCTGACTCAAGTTCAAGTTACTATACTATTGTCGAAGCCCTGTTCAGTGATCACATTCCGTTAGCAGTTTGGCCATCTCCCTCGGTTCAATCCAAGAAAAGGAGGAAATTCAAATTTGAAAATTACTGGATTAAGGAATCCCATTGTAGAAAGATTGTCCATCATAGTTGGGGTCAAACAGAGGGGATTAATCTATGCTCCAGGTTTGAAATATGCAGTCATGCCATCTGGAAATGGGGTAGAGACATGAACAAGAACCTTCAACCTCAAATTGATAAACTAAGGCGTCAATTGGGTGTCCTCAGAGCACGGACAGACATACAAGGAGTATCAGCCTTTTCAAGGACCCAGAAACAATTCATTGATCTCCTCGATAAACAAAATCAATTTTGGAAGCAAAGGGCTAAGATGTTCTGGTTCAAAGGAGGCGACAACAACACAAAATTCTTTCATAATGCAGTCAAGCAAAGGAGAAGAAACAATGAGATCCAAAGGCTACGGAATCAAAGAGGAGAGTGGATCACCCAAGGTCCAGAACTAATTGCGCTGGTACATGAGTACTTTACCCAGATTTTTACCAGTAATGCAGGGGACTGCCTACCTGTTCTTACTTGTATAAATCCTGTAGTCTCCAATGCTCAAAATTGCATGCTTTTGAGAAAATTTACCACTACTGAGATCAAGAAAGCTTTGTTCGGGATGCACCCTGAGAAAAGTCCGGGAGCAGATGGTTTCAACCCAAGTTTTTTTCAGGCCTACTGGGATATCTTAGGAGACAGCCTTGTTAGATTCTGCAATGAACTTTTGGATACGGGTAAACTGCCAAAGGGTTTAAACACCACCCATATTGTGTTGATACCTAAAAAATCCACCCCTGAATCGATGGCTGACCTTAGGCCCATAGCTCTGTGCTCAGTGGCGTACAAAATTCTTGCTAAAGCCCTAGCAAACAGATTAAAATTCCTCTTGAATGGTATTGTCTCTGAAAATCAAAGTGCCTTCGTCCCGGGTAGACTCATAACAGACAATATAATGATAGCATTTGAAATGCAACACTTCTTGCAAAAGAAAACACAAGGTCGGAAAGGCTATGCTGCACTCAAGTTAGACATTAGTAAAGCCTATGACAGATTGGAGTGGCCTCTTCTTCGCAACATCATGATCAAAATGGGTTTTGATGAAAAATGGGTTAGTCTATTAATGGAGTGTGTGACATCAGTGGATTATTTCGTGTTGAGCAATGGTGAGGAAATAGGGCCAATCAATCCAGGGAGAGGTTTAAGGCAAGGCGACCCTATCTCCCCATACCTTTTTATTTTAGTCGCTGAGGGCCTTAGTGCATTAATAAAGGACTATGAACGAAGGAGCAAGATTCATGGTATTTCGGTGGCTAGGAATGCACCTCCTATCAGTCACCTCTTCTTCGCTGATGATAGCTTTATGTTCTTTAAAGCGAGTGTCGAGGAAGCTTCAAATCTGAAACAACTTCTCCTAACTTATGAAAATGCCTCGGGTCAAAGTATAAACCTGGGCAAATCCACTCTAGCTTTCAGTAGGAACATTATGGCGCAGGATAGGGAAATAATTGGGAATATTTTGGGAATACAGCAGGAGGGTGGCAATAGAACTTACCTAGGATTACCAATGATGATGGGCAGAAACAGGAAGGAGATTCTAAGCTTCATTAAACATCGTATTGTCAATCGAATTCACGGTTGGAACCACAGATTTATTTCCAGAGCAGGTAGGGAAATCTTGCTGAAAACAGTACTTCAAGCCCTTCCAACTTATGCTATGGGGGTGTTTCTTTTGCCAAAAGGATTGATCAAGGAAATTGAAACACTTATGAATTCCTATTGGTGGAAAGGGGGAGGAGGTGAGAACAAAGGTATCAATTGGAAATCTTGGGAACATCTCTGCAGACCGAAGAAATGGGGCGGTATGGGATTCAGGAACCTTCACGATTTCAACCTCTCTCTTCTTTGTAAGCAGGCATGGAGGCTCTCGCAGAACCCAGACTCCCTAGCTTCCAAAATCTACAAAGCAAGGTATTATCCGGACTCCTCATTTCTTGCAGCAAAAGTTGGTGCTAATCCATCTTTTATTTGGAGAAGTTTGTTGGCAACCCAAGACATCATCCGCAGACACACGAGATGGAGGATTGGGAATGGAAATCAAGTATATATCTGGGGTGATAGATGGTTACCTGACAAGTCAAATGCATATGTGAGATCCTATCCTTTCCCTCTCATGGAGAACTCAAAGGTAGCTGATTTAATTGACCCTTCAAATTTAAATTGGGATGAAACTGCCATCAGAAATATTTTCAGCCACAGGGATGCTGATCTTATACTAAGGATCCTTCTTCCTAAACTTCAAGTTCAAGACAAAATTATTTGGGGACCGGAAGACGATGAAAAATTCTCTGTTAAGAGTTGTTATAAGGCCATTAGAGGTGAGCTGCGCGAGGAGGACATCCAACATTGGAGCAATTTATGGCAGAGCAGAATTCCCCCTAAGGTCAAGACATTTCTTTGGCAAGCGTGCACATACTGTCTTCCAACCAAAGACAAGCTGAGACAGAAACAGATCAACTGCGGGGATAATTGTAATTTGTGTAGTAATGGCAAAGAATCCATCTTTCACCTATTTGTTGAGTGCGAGTATGCGAAAGCCTGCTGGAACCATCTAGGCTACCAAACTTCAGCCAATTCAATAGACAATTTTCAAGATTGGTTGGGCCTTATGACAACAACTCTCTCAGGTAATCAGATGTGTATTCTTTACATGGTTTGTTGGAATATCTGGACATTGCGCAATAACATTATTTGGAAGAACCAATCAGTAGAGGCAGCTAGTTGCATAGTCAAAAGAACACAATGTTATTATTCTGCTTGGTGTGAAGCTACGATTGACTGACAGCAAACGGCAAAGAGAAACACCATTGATGTTACATGGACTAAACCTCAACAAGGCTTCCTTAAGTTGAATGTGGATGCAGCCATTGACAAGCAAGGTGCCAGAATGGGTTTTGGTTGCGTCGTAAGAGATGATCTTGGCTATTTTGTTGCAGCTAGAGGGTCTCACTGGAGGGGCTATTACAGTTCTAAGGAAGCCGATGCTGTAGCTATTCGGGAATTCCTTTCTTGGCTCAAAACTCTTAACATTGACAAGGTTATTATTGAGACCGACTCTCTCCAAGTTACACAAGGTCTCAATTCAAATTTGGGAGACTCTTCCTTTCATGTAGTGTTGTCAGAAATTAAAAACTTAATGAGTATGTTTACTCAGTCTAGTTTAGTCTTTGCGAAGCGATCTACGAACCAGGCAGCCCACTTGTTAGCACGGCAGTCTGTTTCTATGTCTGGTTGCTCGGAGTGGTTTTCTAACCCTCCCCCTATCATTTGTAATGTGTTATCTTTGGATTTGAATTAATATAGTTCTGTGTTATTTTCAAAAAAAAAAAAAAATACTATTGTCGAGTTTCGAGGGTGGGTAATATTAACCTCAGCTCCACACAATGTGTTTAGGAATATCTCTTGATCATTTTCACTTTAAAAAAAGTATTGTTGCATTTCTCTCGTAAATATCTTTTGATCATTTTCACTTTAAAACAAGTATTGTTGCATTTCTCTCGTAAAAGTTTGAGTGAATTATATTTTTGGTCTTAGATTTATAGGTGGAAGTTCACTTTTAATTATTTTATCAGAACATTCTCATTTGGTTCTAGTATTATTGTGGCATGATCATTTTTGGTCTTTGGTCAACAAAATCGTTGAAATGCTGTTAAATAAAATGACATTTCGATCTTTTTTATACAAAGTAGGTTGACCTGCTATGTTTTTTATGTTTTATTTTTTAAAAACATATATAATTGAAGACCAAAATGTCCTTGTATTTTACGAAATTTAAACTGTTTTATTGATAGAGGACCAAAAATAGTCATACCACATAATACTAGGATAAAAAGTGGATGTTTTGAGAAAAAATAAATTAAAAGTGGACTGCCACCTATAAATTTACGACAAAAAATGGAATTCTCGAAAAGTTTTTCTTAACTTATGACATATTAAGTTTGTTTTTTTTAAATGTTTTCAAATTTTTTTTTTATATATTCATATCTAAAAAAAAAAGAAAAGAAAAAAAAAGATATGAATATAACAAGAGACATTTTTGAAGTAGTTGGGTTCTCGCAAGACCAGTTATGGCAATTCCATTTTGGAGGCTGGCATAAGAATGAAGAACAATGAGCCATTAAGATGGTCCACACTGTTTGGTAAGGCTCATAAGTTCATATTTATGTAGAGGAAGGATGAAACACTCAATTGCTATGAGCCATTATTCAATATCACAAAATGTGACAGAGTTCCCTAATTTGGCTTTAATTTATTTCTCACTTTCACCAAAATTGTTCCAAACCCTTTAGGCTCACCTAAACCCTAGCAAATACTCAATTATGGATCGAGGGGATGGTCATCACATATTCTAAATAGACGTCCACGTTAAGTGTTTCTTTTTCCTTCTACTTCGGAATATGTTCATAAATCTCATACACCTTTAATTGTTTAACCTCATGAAAAGACTTTGATGTTTTACACTTCATAAATAGTTTAGTGTCAGCTACTAAAATTTCAGGTTTTGGATTAATTACTCAGGACATCAAAGAGATATCAAAAACTTTTTTTTAATGTCTAGTTTTATAAATAAAACGATCAGTAAATCATATTGTCCATTGAATAACTCATGAGTCGATTTCTAAAGTTGATTGTGTGGAATAGTTTTATCATAGTCTTAATTTCATTTGTAATAATGTTCTTAACTTTGGATATAAATCAATCAGTTATCTTTTCATTCAAAATTATATATATATATATATATATATATATATATATATAAAGACTACATGTCAAGCTAGGTAGTCCAAAAACGGAGAATGAATAAAGAAAAGAGTAATGCTATATACCCCTAATTTATTTTCCCTACCGTTTTTCTCTCCTGACTTTGCATCATTTGATTGGTTCATTTTTTTTAATTAATGTTTGGTTTACATATTCATGGTCATCCAATGATTGAGAGCCACATCAAGAGGCGAAGTATGGGAGGAAAAATTTAGGAGGGCGCGCTAAGAAGCATTTTCCTAAAGAAAATATAAGGAAATGCATATATGAAACTTGAATAAAAAGCCTAGAACTATTTAAAAACAATATTAGCTTATATATACAAATATTGTTTTCATTATATATAAATATTAATTATTTACTAGTTCTTTTTTTTTTTAATATAATTTTAATTTAAAAAAATAGATGAAATGGTCTTTAAAATAGTTTATAAGTTTCATAAATTTCTTGCCATAAAATGTGTCAAAAAGTCTCCCGCTTAAAAGTAGACATGACCATTATTCAGGTTTTGTTCTAAATCAACGGTTCACGGTTCCTATATTGGATGGACCGTAATTGGATCCTTGTACGAAATGTTTGGTTTCGGTTTGAACAGTCTTTAAATACATTTTTTTTTTGTAATTCTAAATTCTATTATATTTTAAAATTATTCAAATTCAACTTTTCAAGAGCTTTTAAATTTTAAAACAACTTTAAGATCAAATGTTTAAATTTTAAGTTTTAAAAAATAATAATTCTGAGCTTTAATTTAATTTTACCAAAATTAAATTGTATGCCTATCTTATTAAAATTTCAATTAGAATCAAAGCCTACATAGTTAAATAAAGAAGGGAAAATGACACTTTTTCTCCCTGAATTATATGTTTATAGCACTTTTCCCCATAAATTATTCATGTATCTACATTAGCCGCCTCAAATATTCTAAAAGTTGTGATTTTTCCCCTGATATATTAAATAGATATCTTTACACTTAAAATAAATATTTCATTTATTTTTCTTCTCCAACAAATTATTTGGTTGAAAGAGGTACCAATCTAGCTTTCCTAGTTATTAATTATTTTAGGGATTTATTTCAAGTTGTTGGGGGTGATATGGGTCCGGTTCTGGAGTGCATGGAGGGAAAAGTTTCTAAGTTTCAAAAATGTTCTGTTAATGAAAAGGGTAGAGTTGTAGGAGGTTAGGGATGTCTTATTTTATATGAAACCAGATAAATCTCTTGGCCTAGATAGTTTAAGCTTTGAGTTTTTCCAACATTTTTGGGATATCATTGGCATTGAAGTTCTTAATTTTTGTACAACCTATTTTCAATCTGGAAAACTGCTGGAGGGAATAAACTAAACTCATATTGTGCTCATTCCTAAGAAAACCAATCCTAAATATATTGGGGACCTTAGACTTATTTACCTGTGTAACATTCTCTATAAAATTGTCTCTAAAGTCTTTGCTAATATGCTAAAGTTCATGCTTCATGATCTTGTGCCTGAATCTCAAACTGCCTTTAATTTGTATATGCGAGACTAATAACTGATAATCTTATGGATTGCTTATGAGTTAACTCGCTATTTGAAAAGAAAGAGGCATGGGAAGGTGAGTTTTGAGGCTATTAAACTTGATATGAGTAAAGTGTTCTAAAAGTTATTCTCATTAGGTTGGTTTCGCGGCTTAGGTGGTGGGCTTAATATGGGAATTTATATCTTCTGTTGAGTATAAGATTTTATTAGAGGTAGTGAAATTGGGTTCATCATTCTTCGGAGGAGTCTTAGATAGGATGATCCTATATCTCCTTACCATTTCATTTTGGCCTTTGAGGGTTTTAGTGCCATGATTCAAAAATTCCAAAGGGTTGGGAACATTCATGGGGTGTGTGTGGCTAGAGAGGTTCCTATTGTTACTCACTTGTTCTTCGTAGATGATTGCCATCTTTTCTATAGGGCAAAACATTCTGAGAGTACCTAACTTAGAAAAATCTTATGAGTTCACCACTACTTTTGGTCAAACTGTTAATTATAGCAAGTCCATGGTTTCGTTCAGTAAAAATGTTGATTCTTCTCTTAAGGGTTTGGTGTGTGGGATATTGGGCATGAGGGAGAGTGGTTTTAATGGGAAGTATGTAGGCCTCCCTTCTTTGATTGGGAGGGACACGAGAGAGATTTTGGATTTTATTAGGGATAGAGTTGTGGGTAGAATTAAGAGTTGGATCAACAAATTTCTTTCGAGTGCAGGGAGGGAAGTTCTTCTAAAAACGTCGATATTCCAAAACGTCGACGTTGCCGGCAGCAGCCTTCCTTACGCAGTCGACTCATATTACCCTATTATTCGATAAATAGAGCTCGCCATGGGATATTCAGCTCAGAGCGAAGAAGCTTTCGAATCTGTTTCCAAATGAGAGGACTATGTAATTGAGCGGTATGATTGTGCGTTTTCCATTTACTTTTTCGCATTTACATGTTGGCGACAAGGCTGCAATGAGGTCAAAGGGGCATTGAAAAAGCAAAAAAAGAAAAAAAAACGTTATTCTATACCAAATTGTCCGATTTGCCCTCACATTTCATGGCTCAGACGAAGAAGACTAACGGAAGGACTAGGGCAAGTCAAAATCAAAAAAATGAGGATGACGGAGGGTTGATTTGAAAGTTTAGGACGATAGATGGCGGAACTACTATATTCGAGGGACCTTGGCTGGTATTAACTCCCTAATTATTTTAAGTCTAACTTCTTAGCCCAAAAATACACAAGCGCAATTATTCTAGCTCAACTTCTAAAATTAAGACCTTGCCCTAACGCCCTTCTTTGGACCAAGATGTGGAAGTTTAAGCTATCGCCCAAAGTGAAAACTCTCTTTTGGTAGGTTTCTATAAACTCACTGCCCGCTTTTGATCAGCTGAGGATAAAACATGTTCCAGTCCTAGACAATTTTCAAACATGCAACAGTGATGATGAATCAGTCCTCCATATTTTTGTTCAATGTGAGATAGCTAGAGCTTGCTGTGATGTTGTTGGGGAGTATCTTTTGGAAACTATAGTTCGTTTATCGAATGTGTTGAGTTAAATTTCAGAATGCTTGATGAAGGAGCTTGTAATCGGCTAGTGATGGTTTATTGGAAGTTATGGGAAGCTAGAAACCAGAAGGTTTGGAACCGCAAAGGCATCCCTCATACTAGAATTATTGATGAGGTGTTTACTTTTCTCCACAGTTGGATTGTTGTTAACCAAGGAAACCCAGATGTTAGTCCTAATGGAGAGCAAGTGGAGAAATGGGCTAAACCCCAACTGGGTGGATCAAATTGAATGTGGATGTAGCTTTAGACATCAATGGCAGGAAGATGGGCGTATGTTGGGTGAAGTTGAAACCATTGGTGTGAGGGGGGCATTGAAGTGGTTAAAGGGACTGAATGTTGATCATATACAGATTGAATCAGATTGCCTACAAGTTATTAAAGGGATTCAGAGTCATGCGCTACTATCATCTTTTGATTTAATTATTAATGATGTTAAGAAACTAGCTAGCGAGTTTTCTAACCTCTGCTTCTTATTTGTTAAGCAATCTGCAAATAGAGTTGCGCATGTGTTAGCTAGGGAAAACTTTATCTAAGTTGACTGTGCTGTTTGTTATTGTAATCATCATAATCATCATAGTTTAAAAGATTATGATGATTACCGCTAGAAAACTTTATCTAACTAAAATATTATTGTGTAATAATAATAATAATAATAATAATAATAATAAATGGTAAAAGGGTCATTTCCTTTTTTTTTTTCATTGCTCCGAGTTACAATTCCTATGGGGATCTAAGAATTTCAATTTCACAAATGGATTGCAATTCGGTGTAATTGCAATTCACTTTAACCAAACATACTAACATAGCAATTTAGGTGGCCAAAAAATTGTGTTGTAATTCGGTGTAATTGCAATTCACTTTAACCAAACACGGTAATTTGGGTGGCCAAAAAATTGTGTTGTAATTGAATTACAACTACATCCACCCAAACAACCCATAATTCCTCTTTTTTTTTTTTGAAAGGGGAAATCAACATTATAATTCCTCTTTTTTTTTTTGAAAGCAACATTATAATTCCTAAATTGATTAAAATTGAAAACCAGAGAACACATGGATAATTAAGAAACAATTAAGGGACCAAGATTGATTAACTCTTTAAATCTGCATAAATCGTCCGAACCGTTTAAGCCATTAGGCATTTTTGTAGTTTCTTAGAAAATCAACACCATATTTATAACTGACCATCCGAAAATTTCTATAAATACTAACCTCGCCTCTCTATCAAACCTGCTAGAGAGAGAGAGAGAGAGGGAGAGAGAGTCAAGAGCGCGCGGGACCTCTAGAGAGGGAAAGAGGAAGTCTGCGGATGGAGTAAGGAGGCGAGAAGTTTTCCGGCGAGTATTATCCCAAAATTATTCGAGTTTTAGTCACATTTAGGGCATTGAGCTCGGCCGATTTTGCAGTGCGACCGAGAGAGAGAGAGGGGAGTGGCTTTCCGATGAGTCTTTTAGGGTTCAAATCGGTGGTTTACCATGGAGATGCGTGTTTGGGGGAACTGGACACTATAAAGGTGAAGGATCAGAATTTCCAGTTCCCAAACAATGAGATACGCATCCACCACATCTCTCCCAACAGTGAAAGATGCCACCCTTTAGCTGTTCTGCAAACAATTTCCGCCCCTGTTCGCTGCAAGCTCGAACCAAACTCCGACTCAACCTACACTGCTGCTGATCAGTCTCCGTTGATCAATCTCCATGCCTCGTGCTTCTACGAACTCAAGGTTATTCACTCCAATCAGTGCCACTGAGCAACTGTTTTTTAATCATTTCCCTTTATAAGTACTCCTTAGTGTTAATTTGGCACACATGTCGAAATGTTGAATCAATATAGAAACATATGCTCATTCATATGCTTAGGAGTTCTATACATTGGAAGAAATGCTGGATTTTTTGTAATAATTGTTTGCTTATACTTGTGTTTACAAATGTTGATCCAGTGCAAATTAGTTATTGTATAATATGCTTGACAGATTTTAATGTTTATATTGTTATATTGCTTTAACCTCCTCTTCAGTCAGAGACACATGATAGCTGGGAGTTTTCTCTTTTTATATGTGTCTAGAATTTCCTTGCTTCAATGTGTGCAATAATAATTGTGATTTTTTACTTTTAATAATGGATATATGTAGGACTATGACTATATGGTCTTTTACATGTTTCTCTAGATATATGTGGGCGTGCTTGAGTGTGCTTGCAGATAAATTAATGAGTGCTTGCACATTCGGGATAATTGGACTTTTTGTATGTTAAAGACTTATTCTTTTAGCACTCTCTTTTCATTGTTTGGTGTAGACAGCGGTGGTGTTAATAGGGGATGACGAAGTGCACTTAGTGGCAATGCCAAGTAAGCAGAAGAAATTCCCCTGTTTTTGGTGCTTCTCGGTGCCATCTGGTGTATATGGTGCATGTTTGGGAATGCTGAATATGAGGTGTTTGTCTATTGTGTTTGATCTTGATGAGACCTTGATTGTTGCAAATACAATGAAGTCTTTTGAGGATAGAATTGAGGCTTTGCGGATTAGGATTGGTAGAGAGATGGATCCAGTAAGAGCGTCAGGAATGGCAGCAGAGATGAAGAGGTATGCTGAGGATAGAGCATTCTTGAAACAGTACTCAGAAGGTGATTGTGTAATGGATGGTGGGAAAACATATAATGTTCAGCACGAGGAGGTGCTCCAGTTATCTGATGGGCATGAACGTGTTCTTCGCCCAGTCATAAGATTGGAGGAAAAGAATATTGTTCTTACTCGAATCAATCCAGAGGTTAGAAGAAATAAAATTGCATTTTGCTTCTGATTTATACCAATATACTATTCTGATATCTCTGTGTGTGTTTTGCTCTTACTTCTTTATTGTTCATACATATAGGAAGAAACAAATATTCCCCTTACTCGAATCATCCAGAAGTTAGAAGAAATGGAAATGCATTTTGCTTCTGATTCTATACTGATACACCATTCTCATACCTGTGTGTGTGTGTGTTGGTTTTACTTTATTGGTCTTACCATACACACACACACACACACACATTTATGTATATATATAGCAGTATAGCACTCACATATGTATTAATGTATATCATAGTTTCTATATTGTTTGTTTATAAATATATACATGCATCTTTTAGAGAAAAGATTCTCAAGTATTCAGGGTTTAGCACAGTTAGAATATCAAAGGGCCTTGTTTATTAATAAGATACATTGTTTGAAATACTGGGTTGCTATTTATTAAAAAAATGTTTCAGACTTTATGTGGACATATGTGATCATATAGAATTTTCTTAAATTGGTTATTTGCTCATGCAGAACCGTGATACTAGTGTGCTAGTCAGACTACGACCTGCTTGGGATGATTTAAGAAATTATTTGACGGCTAAAGGCCGCAAAAGGTTTGAAGTGTATGTTTGTACCATGGCAGAGAGAGATTATGCATTGGAGATGTGGAGGCTACTTGACCCTGGTGCGCACCTCATCAGTTTAAAGCAACTATTGGACCGTGTTGTATGTGTCAAATCAGGTTCGTACTAAGACCCATTACTTGCTACTAGCATTTTTTAATTCTTTTCTTTTTTCCACATGGATTCTCCTATTTAGTGGATTTCTTTTTAGTTTACGTAAAAAAAAATTTCTGTCTTTATTAATATTTTTGTTGTTGTATATATATTTGTAACTAAGATATTTTTGTACTACTCAGGTGCCAGAAAGTCCTTGCATAATGTCTTCCAAGGTGGCAATTGCCATCCAAAATTAGCAATGGTAATTGATGATCGCTTAAAAGTGTGGGAAGACAAGGATCAACCCCGTGTTCATGTAGTCCCTCCCTTTAGCCCATATTATGCTCCTCAGGCAGAGGTATATATTTAGCTTTATATGAAGTTGTTTCTTCATCACACATTCACATTCATACGTTAGTTGTTGCAACATTGAGACTGTTAATCTCTTTCTGGTGTAGATAGCAAATGCTGTACCAATACTGTGTGTGGCAAGAAATGTTGCATGTGATGTTCGAGCTCGTTTCTTCAGGTAATCTGTTCTCATCCCAATACGTTTAAGCTTGTAGACTTGTAGTTAATAAGGCAGGCTCTTGAAGCATGGCTTTTGCTTTTCTTTGCAAAAGTTTCAAATGGAACCAGAAAGAAGCACCCTCGAAATGGCTTTAAAATTTACGTAAGATTGTCCAATACATTTTATAATAGTGCAACTTCACAACCCAATTGCTAAGAACAAGTGTGGTTGTGGAACATGAAGCCTTGGCCCAAACTTGTTAGATCTCGCTTCTGTGCTTAAAGCGCAGAAGTGAGGCGGGCGACGAGAAGTCAGTGCCTTCATGAGGCACAGCCTCGTGGGAAAGTGGCTGCTTTTTGACAGAGTGACAGTGCAACAAGGCATAGCTTCGCAATTCTTTGTCATGCGAAGCACAGTCAATGGTTGGTCAGCACTCAAAAAAAACAGAAAACATAAAAGACTTGAAATTAGGGTTGTGCCCTTCAAAAATCTGTTGAAAGGGGCGACTCTACAGCTTGCTGCTTGCCACTTCCACATTGCCAGACTCAAATGCCCTCCCTTGCCTCCGGCAACTCTTTGACCTTGCATCCTTGCCAATCGCCGTTGCAGTACCATTGCCACTCTTTGATCTTTGAGAACTTTGACCTTGGCTTTCTTCTCAGTACCCAGGTATCTCACAAGTCGCAGTGCAGCTTCCATTTTGTTTTTCTCTCTCTAAAAATTTTGACCAGACTCCAAGCAGCTGGGTGCACTTCAAGTTCCACATTTCATCTCAGGCTCTGTTTCGGCCTGGTTCCTCTGATTTTTTTTTAAAAAATCTTTTAGAAATACCTTTAATAAAGGCAAGCTGTTCGGAGTTGTGAGTTAATGTATATTGAATAAATTTGGCTACTTTAGTGACTTAGTGTAAATTATATAACAAATTAATAACTTGAAGTCTTGAAATTTTGATTCTTGAATAAATTTTTATTATTTAATAATTTTAATTTTAATAATAATAATAATTAATAATAATAATAATAATTGTAGTTAATTATTAATCATTAAAATGTTTTTTGTCATTTTGTATCACTAATTAAGTAATTGTTATTTTTCGAAAAAATTGTGGGCTTTGTTTGAAAAAGCAATGTTTCACTTTGCACTTTTGCTTTAAAGCAAAGCCTAGCCTTGTCGCTCTGATGTGCCTTTTTGGTTAATGTTTGTCTTGGCCTATAAATTAGAACTCTATCCTCTTTTGGTTTTGGGTCACATACTATTCATCTCAGTGTTGCACACATGTACCTAATAAATATCTTTTTGCTTTATGAATCAGAGAGTTTGATGAGGAATTGTTACGACAAATCTCTGAAGTATTCTATGAAGACGACGTGGCAAAACTGCCCTGTGCTCCTGATGTGAGCAATTACTTGATATCTGAGGTATTTATTCATTAAACTTGTTAACTTTCATTGTAATTGAAGGTTAAATATGATAATTGGATGCTCTTAATACCTTACAGGACACTAGTTTTGTGTCTAATGGCAATTCTAATGCCCCAATCCTTGAAGGAATGCATGGACCTGAAGTTGCACAGAGATTGAATCAGCAGGCATTACTTCATTCTGGTTTTTAGAAACATGGTCATCATGTGACTTACTTCTTTCCAGTTGTTTGCTTGTAACCCTGATTTTTTTTTTTGGTTATGTCTTTGTTATATCTAGGATGTGAAGAATAATATCAATCATGTTACACCTTCTGTGCCTAGTAATCCAGAGCTCAAATCTGAAAACTCACAGTCTCTACTAGGATCTCCTCCAAATACATTCACCACATCTTCTGTCAGAGGAGTTCTACCTTCAGAAAGTATGCATACTAATGTCACTGGTCATATTTCATCTTTATTTGAAAGACATGAACAAATACTTTTGCTTCCTAACATTTGTTTATTTTCTTAATTTCCTAAACAGAACCTAGTTTGCTTGGAGCTCCACACGGACGGGATAATAGCTTTTCCGAAGCAGATCCTGATGGGAGGAGAAGGTTGCCCATATTGAACCATAGCCAAGATGTCAGGTTTTGGGGTTCAGCAGAGCCTCCTCTTTTATCTAGACTGCCTCAGAAAATACCAGGACTTCCCTTTCAACTGCAGGGCCCCTTGTCTGTGGATTGCGAAACAAACAGTGGACATTATGGTAATCGAGCACCAGGAATTATACAAGATAGTGATGCATTTAGACCTGATAAACAACGAAGTCGTCAGACTTTGCCATCACATTTATCTGCATTGAAGAGTGAAGAGGTAGATATATTGTTTTCCATGAACAGTTGTTAATATGGAGTATCATTTCTTGCAACAATTCTTTTCTGAGTATGGATCTCTATGTATATGCAGGCAAATTCAAAGCTTGAAATGCGTGAGCAGAATCTTCCCAATCAACTCACTAGTACTTGGAAACATTCATACCTTTAAATGATTATAGTTTTAGTTCTTTCTTCATTTTATTCATATTTTCTTGTATTTTCCCCTTCTAAATGGTGGTCAATTCTTCTTTGATTAGAGAGTGGCATTTCTGCGAACCAGACATCTGCCATTAAAAGAGAGCCACAACCAGAAGCAGGGAAAACAAACTACTCGCCCTCTTTAGCCATTGGAGTGCTGCAAGAAATTGGAAGGAGATGCAGCTCAAAAGTAATACCATACACATCTGTGCAAAGAAAGATTTCTGTTTTTAGAAGATTCAGAGATTAGTTTTCCTTGAGTATAATTATAATGGGGTTATCTTGTGACGTAGGTCGAGTTTAGGCCCGTTGTCAGTACCAGTGATGAACTGCAGTTCTCTGTCGAGGTTAGTGCACTGTTATTGTTATTGCTCTATTATTGTGACTTAATTGATGTTGAATCTAGAATAGTCTAAGCTTGTAAATCCATCTTTGCATTGTTCACTATTCATAGCCTTCTGTTGGATTGACTTAGATAAGCCTGACAAGGATAGCGATGTATTGCAATGGGTGACTGAGTAGAGCCTGAATGCATTTATATTCACTGTCATTCCTACTTAAGACAAAAAACTTACTATTTAGATAACAAGAAAGATAATCACTTGAAACGTGTTATGAAACTCTGATCCAAGTATATTACCCTTAAACCTGTTTACTACTTGGCATCAAATTGAAGTGCAACTCAAGTGATCCAAGTACAGAGATCTGCTTTCACTCTCCTGTCTTTCCTTGAATGCTGTTATTTTACTTAGCGACTTGAGCAAGTGGCTAAGGGGAGTCATTCTTACCTCAAGTTTAGGAGTTTAACCTCCTTACCCTAAAATGTGCCTAAAAACCTGTATATGTACAGTTGATCAGATGTACCTAAAAAAATATTGTACTTTTGTTTCTAGAAGTTGGTTGATGACAAAACAGTTACCTTTCTATTTCCAATTGGAGCTGCAAAGGTAATTTCTATGTTTACAAACGATCTTTAACTAACGTTGTTTTAGGTATTCTTTACTGGTGAGAGAATTGGTGTTGGTATGGGTAGAACGAGGAAGGATGCTCAGCAGCAGGCAGCTGAGAATGCTCTTCATAACTTGGCTCGTAAGTTCCCTTTCTGTTTTTCGTCATTGTTCCTGTCATAAGTAGTTTCTATATAGTTCTGCGGTTCTGCCATATGTTGAACAGTCGGACCAGAGTATGTATGTTACTTTTTACAGTGGTAAGGAACGATACAAGTTAAAACACATGCACACAAAAATGACATTTATGACATGATGCTTTTCGTGCATTGTGAATACTTGTTTCATCTTTCTCCTGACACCACTTGATAGCATCAACATTCTTGAATTCCTTTCTATCTCCCATTTTCTGGAAATGATGAAATGGTTCACAGATTTATTTCTTTCTTCCATTGCTCTTATTATTAATTAGTCTCTTAGTTAATACTTCACCTTAAACTACAGAGAAATACGTCTCATATGTTGAATCTCAGAACGGAGCAGTGGATAAAGACTTTGATAAGATTTCACCAGGAAATGAAAATGGATTTTTATGGGACCCACTCAGTCCTGGAGATGAAAAGCCAGTGGAGGGTACTTTGTCGAAAGATAATGCCTCTGAGGTTGGGGTTTGTGATGAAGCTGCTCATGATTGAATGGATTTCTGGTTGTCCACATTGGTGATGCTTGGATCACGGGCGTGTGGATGCATGTTTCAAGATGAGTAGTGATCACAGAAAGACCGCTGGTTTCTGGAATTCCATTGCACCATTTTTTGACGGGAAAAAAGGGCCAATGAGGGAATGTGGAGTGACTGGCATTCATACTAATTGCTGCTAATCTTGCTATATACTTCATGTTTTGAGGTAAGGCCTAAGATCATTTCCTAAAATATACCCCTCATCCAAGTTATCTATACCCTGTTCCAACGGTTTGTGTTTAAGTGAGAACCACCCCTTAAGGTGAGAACGTGCGAACTACTACTACATGAATCCACACAATCTAATATTCCAGGCATACAATGCACACAATCTATTTCTGGAGTAGATTGTGTGCATTCATGTTGGTTCTCACGTTCTCACTTAATGGGTAGTTCTCATTTGATCATTAATCCTGTTCCAACCACCCACCTCTTCTTTTCGAGGGGGGAGTAAACTTATTGCTCGCCTTTTTAACAAATTGAAAATTTACTACAGGCCATTGCAGTGACACTTAAAGGATCCTCTTCAAAAACCTGATGTTAATGCATGGTGGTCAGCTTCTTCTTTTTTTTTTTTCATTTTTTTTTTCAAATAGTTTGTAGTTGCCAACTTACCAGAATACCAGTAGACAACTGGAGGTTTAATCCTCTTCCGAGACTGCAGTCCCTTGTAAACTTCTGAAAGAGGTGCTGCTGCTGCCATGTCCAGAAGGCTTTATCATCCTTGCCAAAAACTTGGAATCCTTTGAAAATAGTACATAGGGTGGCTCAACAAGGGGGTTAGGTAGGGATGATTGAGCTCAAATTTGGTATACTTTCTTCTCGATTTGTCACCCTGCTAAGGCAGTAATTTACTTAGTAAATACTTTAATTTAAGATGGGCTGGTTTTTTTGCCCCCTTTTGTACCTTTATTATTATCTAGACATTGTTCAATTTGCAACGTTTTTATAGGCAGTCGTGTACCTGCAAAGCTGTAAATAGAATTAGCTAGACCAATTATGTAAGGGTAGGCATTGTTGCACTAATTTTTATACTGTTCTCTTATTGGGGGATTGAATAATCAAATCCTATTATTACAATCTTGGGTTATTTACGTACTCAATTGGTGATGGTATATTCCGACGACTCTTTCATCTAGGCTTTGCTCATGTCTCAGTGTTCATTCTAAATTGATCACCAATAAAATCGTACTCTGAAACAAAGCATTCTGAGCAACAATCATCCAGACCAATGAACTCAAGGTTATTTGAAGGTTAGCAGATTAGTTTTAGTTCAATAGACAGTTTTTGAGAGAAGAGACTAATGTTCGAAATTTGATAGTGACAATGTAAGAATTATGTCAAAAGGGAGTAGATTCTTTGTGTGTACTGACATTTGGCCTTATATATTGAGCCGTTGAATTAATGTGATTTGCCTCCTCTACATATTCTGTCGGTTCGGGTTGTAAGGTTGTTAAGGACCCTTGGGTTTAAGAATTCAATCTTTTGGAATAAGAAAATCAAACATCCTTTACGGAGCAAAGGTAACATTTAAGACTAACGCTTGTGCTCTGGATTTCCGAGGCAATTTATCTAGTGCCAAGCACTAGTCGTTTTATGGTACAAAGATCATCTTATTGCGTGATTGCACACCTCCCTCTAATGAGGTATAAAACCATTACCTATATTACAAACCTCACTCAAAGCTGTAAACCCTACAAGTTTCCTCTTTGATATATCTTTACCTGGCCTGCTCTTCTTCATCTAGTTGCAAAGAACTGATGTTTTGCGAGTCTGGTTTTTCTGGGTGATATTTACAACCACCCGAAATTGGTAAGGATTTTCTTGATTGTTTGTCTACCCCATTGAAGGTCACTTTCAGCCACTCTAGTCTCCAGTTGCTGCGTATCACGCTGATACTCTTTCAACACTTCCGACTCCGGTTCTTGTACATGCCCGTTATCCTCGATCCCATTGATGTCGGTAAGCATCATTTCTGAGGTTTCTTTGTCATTCGAAGAGTCTGTTTGAAACTCTTCCTTCGAATCCAACTGGTGTACAATTCCACTGACGTCGCTAGTCTTCATTTCTGAGGTTTCTTCGTCATTTGAACAGTCTGTTTGAAACTCTTCCTTCGAATCCAACTGGTGTACAATTCCACTGATGTCGGTAGTCTTCATTTCTGAGGCTTCTTCGTCATTTGAAGAGTCTGTTTGGAAATCTTCCTTTGAATCCAACTGGAGTACATCATAAACACCACAAGACAATATAAGAAATGGAAGGAATAGCAATATCATTTCACTGAATCTGTAATAATAATAGATAACTCTTACATGTTTAAGCTATTGTTCAAGTATCAGAGTAGTTTTGTGCTTGGATTTTAGCCTAGGGGTAGGCTAAGCATCATTTCTAAGCATTTTGTTTGTGTCTGAATTTCATTTTCATATACCCATTCCCCTTTAATATACCCAAAAGTATAAAACAGTTCCAGATTCAGTGCCTCAAACAATCATAGAATTGCTACTCTCCTCGAAATGAATTAATCAAATGGGCAACACAACTTTTTTTTTTTTGTTTTTGTTTTGTTTTTTTTTTAAAGTGAAACTTGATGATATGGCAATAGGAAAGGGAACTCTTTTTTCAAATATTAGCAGTTACCTCTAAGCGCTCCTCTTGCAACTTGAACTCCTCAGCTTCACGGGGGCCAAGCGAATTTTCAGCAACAGTTTCCACCTGAATTTCGTTTGATGGCATTGCTTCAGTCTCCACCGATAAAACTTGATGCAAGCCAGGAACCAAAATAGCGAGCCCTTCATCAAAATCTAAACGTGCTTCACCGTTTGAACTTAAATTCCCACCGTGCACTGCTGTCCCGCTTTTGCCAAAATCAGTCGGTCCTGATGTCACAGTCTCTTCTATATAAGTGGCATCATTCGAACTCGAACCAGATGCATTACTAGCATTAACATCCTCATCAGCACCAGTTATATTTTCCGCAACTATCTGAACAGGTTCATTTGCATTAGCATCTGTGTCTATCCTTTCCTGAATCGAATTCTCAGCTATCAGCACTTCTGTATCAGTTGGAGATTCTCCTCGTTCCCCAGCTAAGAGTTCCTCCTCCATAATCTTCCGAAGTTCAATATTATCCCAATCTTCACAAACTGTTACCGTGTTGCTTGTTTCCCATACATCTAGAACCCTATCAGGGCCAGGTTGCCACAAGATAGCATTACCAGCTCCTTTCAGTATGAATTTGTAGTTGATAGATTTCCCACACGGAAAATCCTGAAATAGCCAGAAAGGAACAACCATACTATAGTTCAGAAGATTTTCCATTGAAATGATATTCTACCCTAACATAGGAACCATTAAAATCTTCTCACCATCTCAACAGTCCAAACATGCCCGTCTGACCAGGTGAGCGGCACTGCATTTGATGGATCCCATGAACCCAATATGGGATCATCACCAACTACCCAAAAGTGCTGGCCAAACGAGCACTGTCTTTGTAATTGAAATTTTACGCGGGCAGTTTTGAAATCATCTGAAGAAAATCGGATGTTTTGTTAGACACAAGGCAATTTTTTAAAACACAGGTATATGATTTGATTACCCCTTACAAAATTTCATACCTAATTTAAATCAGGTATCATTCCATTAATACAGTCTTATTCCTCCTCATTTCATCATTTTGTCACCTCCTCACTCATCTCTCTCTTCTCACTTGATCGACTTCCTCACTGCATTGTCTACTCACTTCATCACCACTCTTAAGATCAATTGCCTTGATTTTTTGTTTTTGTATTTTTAAAACCTTTATTCTGATTATAAGGTCATACATAACCAAACATCAATATTGGTAATCATTCCAATTCCACCTTACTACCAAACACTTTCACTACCACGTACTTGATTCCTATTCCGACTCTGATTCCTATGTTTGAACCAAACACACCCTAAGACAACAAAATTCAAAGGGAGACAGATTTATGTGGATAGAAATGTAGTAGAGTTAACAAGTCAGTGTACCTGTGGAGGTGGACTCCATTTCTTCACATTGAAACTCTGTCTGGATTAATCACAATTACAAACTCATGTCAGTATAACCTAGTTTCCATATGCCAATAGATAACTAGTATTAGTCTTGTTTCTTTACATTTATAAGCATGTCAACAACAATGGTATAATCAGTATCATTCAAAATGTCCTTCCTTTTTGGTTCACATACATCCACAATAAAAAAGATCAATCATTAGACCCCATTATGCTTTTGACTTCTGTGAAAAGTTGCAGAATAAAAAAGATCAACTTTCTTCTCAAAAAAAAAAAAAAAAAAAAAANCTTTTTTCAAATATTAGCAGTTACCTCTAAGCGCTCCTCTTGCAACTTGAACTCCTCAGCTTCACGGGGGCCAAGCGAATTTTCAGCAACAGTTTCCACCTGAATTTCGTTTGATGGCATTGCTTCAGTCTCCACCGATAAAACTTGATGCAAGCCAGGAACCAAAATAGCGAGCCCTTCATCAAAATCTAAACGTGCTTCACCGTTTGAACTTAAATTCCCACCGTGCACTGCTGTCCCGCTTTTGCCAAAATCAGTCGGTCCTGATGTCACAGTCTCTTCTATATAAGTGGCATCATTCGAACTCGAACCAGATGCATTACTAGCATTAACATCCTCATCAGCACCAGTTATATTTTCCGCAACTATCTGAACAGGTTCATTTGCATTAGCATCTGTGTCTATCCTTTCCTGAATCGAATTCTCAGCTATCAGCACTTCTGTATCAGTTGGAGATTCTCCTCGTTCCCCAGCTAAGAGTTCCTCCTCCATAATCTTCCGAAGTTCAATATTATCCCAATCTTCACAAACTGTTACCGTGTTGCTTGTTTCCCATACATCTAGAACCCTATCAGGGCCAGGTTGCCACAAGATAGCATTACCAGCTCCTTTCAGTATGAATTTGTAGTTGATAGATTTCCCACACGGAAAATCCTGAAATAGCCAGAAAGGAACAACCATACTATAGTTCAGAAGATTTTCCATTGAAATGATATTCTACCCTAACATAGGAACCATTAAAATCTTCTCACCATCTCAACAGTCCAAACATGCCCGTCTGACCAGGTGAGCGGCACTGCATTTGATGGATCCCATGAACCCAATATGGGATCATCACCAACTACCCAAAAGTGCTGGCCAAACGAGCACTGTCTTTGTAATTGAAATTTTACGCGGGCAGTTTTGAAATCATCTGAAGAAAATCGGATGTTTTGTTAGACACAAGGCAATTTTTTAAAACACAGGTATATGATTTGATTACCCCTTACAAAATTTCATACCTAATTTAAATCAGGTATCATTCCATTAATACAGTCTTATTCCTCCTCATTTCATCATTTTGTCACCTCCTCACTCATCTCTCTCTTCTCACTTGATCGACTTCCTCACTGCATTGTCTACTCACTTCATCACCACTCTTAAGATCAATTGCCTTGATTTTTTGTTTTTGTATTTTTAAAACCTTTATTCTGATTATAAGGTCATACATAACCAAACATCAATATTGGTAATCATTCCAATTCCACCTTACTACCAAACACTTTCACTACCACGTACTTGATTCCTATTCCGACTCTGATTCCTATGTTTGAACCAAACACACCCTAAGACAACAAAATTCAAAGGGAGACAGATTTATGTGGATAGAAATGTAGTAGAGTTAACAAGTCAGTGTACCTGTGGAGGTGGACTCCATTTCTTCACATTGAAACTCTGTCTGGATTAATCACAATTACAAACTCATGTCAGTATAACCTAGTTTCCATATGCCAATAGATAACTAGTATTAGTCTTGTTTCTTTACATTTATAAGCATGTCAACAACAATGGTATAATCAGTATCATTCAAAATGTCCTTCCTTTTTGGTTCACATACATCCACAATAAAAAAGATCAATCATTAGACCCCATTATGCTTTTGACTTCTGTGAAAAGTTGCAGAATAAAAAAGATCAACTTTCTTCTCAAAAAAAAAAAAAAAAAAAAGATCAACTTTTTTGTAAATTCTCATATCAACTGTACAAATTATTGTTGGGCCGAGGCTGGTAAAAGCCAAGTCCAGTACCCAGCGTCTTGAAAAGAAATAAAGTTGGGCAAATGCTACTAGCTATAGTGGTATTAGAGCCAGATCACGGGTTCGAGTATTGTACTAGCTTAACTTTATGGATTCAATTTTGCAAAATCTGATTTTTGGGTTCAACTTCACAGTTGGATATGAGAGAAAAATGGCACCCCAGCCACAGCAGGTAAAATAATCTCCACTTATTGAGAAGCATAATAGAAAGAGAAAAACATGAAACCAGAAAACACAAAACAGTGTGTACCTGAGAGTTTGAAGCTGATGATGAGAGATCAGAAGAAGCAGCAAAAATGGGCCGAATGTTTTTGCGTTCAAATGATGACAAGCAGCTAAATTTACCACTACGCCTCCCACCGGGCAGTCCAAGAAAGCAAATTTCAGGCCTTTGGGACCAAAAAAGTTTCCATCTTTCCTTCTCCAAACACCCCACTTTCAGAGATGGTGACCCGGTTAAGGCCTTCATCACTCAAATTTAAGAAAAACCCAAGAATACAGTCCGTAATTATGGTGAGGGTTGAGGATTCCAGAAACAGAGGTGAAAAAATTGGTTTGCAAAATGTTGATGGATTGGTGGCTGATAATTAATGGAGAGTGTAGGTGTGGGGCATTGCGGTGGTGAGTGGAGCGAGTTTAATGACAATAAATCCGTAATTACAAGAGTCGGTTCATCCCGTGTCCTTTTCGAAAACGTTTGACGAGTCAAGAAGCAATCAAGAAACAGTCTTATTATTTCTTATTCTTTAATGAAATGATATAAATAAACGAATTCATTAAAAACAAATGGTGATCGAAATGTGATCTTGTACCAGTTAGCGTAATACTACGTCCGAGAGAGGCAGAGAGACAGACTATGGTGTGGGTGAGCTTTTCAATGCAAGGTAAAAAACAAAAAAGAATAGTGATAAATTAGCTAGAGTGACAAGTCAGTTGTCACCCCTTGATTCCGCGCCATGCATATCCCCAATTGTGAGACGATTGCGTCGAACATGGTCAAATATGGCTTATAGCTATTCCAAAAGGGTTTTTGCTCACTTTTTTAAGAAGAAAAAATTACAACATGATATTTAGACTTGATGGGGGAAGTGCTAAGGATCGGCACCTAATACGCGGAAGGGAGAAAGGGCGATTGATGGTGAAAGCCGAGGATCAGTTAGAAAGAAGGGGTAAGCTTAGAAGGCCGAGAGTCGGTCTAGTGACGGCTTGGCGATGAGGGTCGGACGGTCGTGACGAACCGACTCTTGAAGAAGGATGAGGAGAAGAGAGGTGGTCCGATGAACCTAGAAGCCATGAGCGAGCGAAGGGACCGAGGCTGAAAGGCGGTGCGGGAAAGATAGTGTAAGGCAAGCGACTAGAAGGTTTCCTAAAGTCGATGGCGGTTATGGACGGATCTCATGCGCAGAATAAGGAAAGAAGATCACCAAAATATAGAAAGCTAGCCTAAATGTAATAAAGAAAGAAATACTAAATTGTTTATGGTAGTTTAGGGTTACCAAAGGGAGAAATCCCTTATAACTTGTATAAATAGGGGTGTAAAGTCTTGAGAAAGGCTAAGCAATTCATAATTCAAGAGAGCCGAAACGGTGCTCAATTTTCATGCCAAACACTTAGTTAATTTTTCGGTAGTGTTGGCATGCCGATCGACCATCCGTGGTTGATAAAACCAACATTGGCGCCGTTTGTGGGGATCGATCAAAAGGTCGTGTGGTTCTAACTGACTGAGAAGGTTCGAAGTGCGTAGCAATGGTGACCACGAGGAGTCATCATGGTAGAACGCAACCTCAAGTGCAAGTGAATGTTACTGCAGGGCAAACTGTATCCCAGGGGCGGGACCTGCGAGAGCAGTTTACCCGGCCCCGTACGGGTGACTTGCGTGAACAACTTAGCCGTCATAATTCTCGTGAGCCAAGTGAGAGAGAGCGAGAGCATGCCCCGGTTAATGAAGATGGCCGAGCTGCGGAGGTGCCTCTACCCCCTCCACCACCCGTGCTGGTTGGGCCTGGAATCATAGACGCAATAAATCGAGTGGTAGACATCTATGATCGGGAGTTGGCTGCCCGTCAGGTGCAAGCTCCTGTGGGAGGTGCGGCTCCAGTCCCGTCTCTAGGGCCTCAAAGGAATCATGCATAGCAATCTCGGTCTATCCGAACAGAGACACAGGAAAGATCGGTAACTTCTCGCCGACCTTTAACTCGGTCCGAGTCTAGGGATACACGACGATCTGCTTTAAACAGGTTGGGCAATCAAGGTGAGTATGGTGTCAGAAACCCGGATGTGCGTGAAACACAGAGAGAAGGCGCTCCGAATGAGCCTAGAAATAGGCGCGAGCGGAGATATGATGCAGTATAGAGACAGGCCAAGGAACTATCAATGCACGAGAGTAGTGGAGAATCCCCGGCTGGCCGGGGCCGAGTTCTTGATGAGGTGGCTGCCTTTGCTAAGCAAGTCCAAGATTTTAAGGATCAAATGGATGGCAAGAAAGCCAATGCACGGTCCTTCCTAAAGGCTTACCCCTTCTCTCGAGAAATCATGGCTTATAAGACTCCGACAAAGTTCAAGTTGTCCGAGCACTTTACTTATGATGGGACGGATGATCCTAAAGAGCATCTGATAAGTTTCCAAGCTCGGATGCAGATCGTTGGAGCTAAGGAACCCCTGATGTGTAAGGCTTTCCTAACCACGTTGATCGGCGCAACCCAGAGATGGTGCATGGGTTTACCCGACCATTCGGTGAACAGTTTCGAGTAGTTGGCCGAGCTTTTCTTAACTAACTATGCCGCCAACTTACAACCTAAGAAGAACTTCATGTACCTATCTGAGATCAAGCAAGACCGTAATGAGCCACTAAGGGCGTTCTTGACTAGGTAGCAAAAGGAAGTTCAAACGATGGATGACTTGGAGGATAACACCTTACTGATCCTATTCATGGAGAACTTGAGGTTGGGCAAGCTTTATACCAACCTCTATTGACTGGCCATCTTCCTATGCTAATGTGATCCAAAGAGCCAATCGGCACGCTGATATGGAAGATGCGGTTAAGCAGAAGAGATACAAGAAAGGTCGTTTCGACCTAAAAAGCCTCGGGTAGACATTTACTTGCACTTATAACACATTTACTTGCACCAAAGTTCGAGATATTTACGAAAATGCCACCGTGCCGTTTTTTTAAAATTACATCTAATTCATTGATCTGGACACGTGGACGGCTGTGGATCGTTCTTATTTCTCTCCTAGGCACCCGTTCTCATTAGAGCGTGCCCCTATATATATAATGGAACGTAATTAGGAATTGGGCTAAGGATAGGATATTCTAGGAAATCATTCAAGGAAATTAGGCCCATAACGAATTATTTCCTCTTGGAAAAATATTTATAAGGGCAATTCCGGAATAAATTATTATGGGGTGTCACAAATACTTATCAGGAAGACTACCTAATGTTCTAATACAAGAATTTAACCTTTTAACCCGAAAAATTTTATTGCGGTGGAAGATGTTGAAGAGCTTGTATAGTATCTTATGCACCTATATCGTACTTTACAATTCAACTTGCTAAAAGAAATATCTATATTGTCAAAGACCTTCTGGTTAAGCAGCATAGCTGTGGCTCTCCTACCTGAGAGGTCACAGGTTTGATTCCCGTTACTTATACTACACTCTTTTTCTCAGCTACTTGTTTAGGTTTTTTACCCCCCGTTACTTATACTACACTCTTTTTCTCAGCTACTTGTTTAGGTTTTTTACCCATGGTTTTCTTAACAAGTTTTTAACAATGCATGATTGTGGTCAAATAATCTTCAAAGAGGAGTGTTATAAATATTATATTTATTGTAGACATTATAATATAGTTTTGTAATGTTTCTAACAACTATGTAATTATTATCCATTAGTGCATTCCTTTATTACCTTATATATATATATATATATATATATATATATATATATATATATATATATATAAAATCTTGTTTTGGAATGAAATGAATGAGACGAACACTCCCAGGCCTTCTTGTTCTTTATCTTTTTTCTACTCTTTCTCTGCAATTTCTTTATGATCCATCATATTTGAGCTAACGGACATTCTAATTATAACATGAACAATATTTTCTACAGAATTTTTTTACTCCAAGGTACAGTTGAATGTCGTATCATCCTTAAATTTTCATATTAAAGAAGTGTCAAATATTAGAAAATTCAACTTTAATTCTTAATATTCATTTCTTGGCTTATTATTATCACATTAGATGTTTTTTAAAAATTTCTAATTATTACTTATATTTTTATTAACTCATGGTTGGATCAATTAATCCATGAATAATCAATGAAAAAATTCTTATTTAAAAAATGTTATAGTTATGTATAAATCATAACATTATAGAGTGATTTTAGTATATATGAAAATATATGGTTTACTCATAATTTTGAAAGTTTAAATTGCAAATAATTAAACAAAAGACTTTGTGGTCAAGGGGCATAAAATGATGCCATCAAGTGAGATGATATGGGTTTGAATCTTAGTGAGAGCAATATTGACTTGTTGGGCTTTGAGAGCATAATACCAAAGAAAGAAACATAGTTTTTATCATTTAGTCCGATATGATGGACCCTGATTAGAATAATCACAGAAAATATTCATTAATTAAATAATTTATTAAATTCCATACCAGACTCCATCCTTGTCATTTACACTTGATAGAATCAGCATTCTTTCCAACTACTACTTTCCATTGCCGGCTTTAAACATTCTTTAATCACAATTCTCAATTTCTAAAAATACAATAAGTTCTTTTTTTGAATACAGTACTTTCTCAAGGTGCTTAGCAATACAATAAGTTTTTAGTATGCAAAACTAACACTTTTTTCCTTCACTTATATAGCTTCATTTCTCCCCCAATTATAAATACATCGACTCTTCATCCTCGATTATATTTGAAGTGGCTATTTTTACTCAAAATTCATCAACTATTTACAATCGACATCCAAAACTCTAAAATAAGAGGTTTTTGTTTGTAAATATTAACTAAATCTTTTAATGTTATTGTTTGCTTAATTCAAATGCACACTCTCAATTCTCGTTTCTGAATCCTAATTGCATGTCTAGAAATGATAATTCGAAGAATTTATTTTTATCTATTTTATACACTTGATTTCAAAGGACAATGGTATTAAAAGATTTAACTGATGATCTTCCCAATGTTTAAAAATATCATTTTTAAATATTTTGAAAGTCTACCTGAATAGTTAATGTGTTTAAGTAAAAAATAGCCACTTTGAGAATATAATTAAGGATGAAAAAGTGAATTCACCAATAATTAAGGGGGGAAATAAATTATACGGAGTATTACTATAAATTAGGGAAAAATTGTCATTTTCACTTTTTAGTTAAAATATTCTCTTTCTGTCAAAAACTGGCATCTTTTAGTATATAATTTTGTTTTAAAGTATACATAATACATTAATTAAGTGATACTCCGTATATTTTTAATTTAAATATACAAGTAATAAGCACTTTAGGAGGTGTTTGGTAAATAGATGTTAGCTGATTGGGTTAGTGAGTTTGAATAATTGATAACATTAGCTGATTGTAGAAAGATGTTTGGTAAATAAGTTGTTAGGTAATAGTCGATTACATGCAAAACGATTTTTTCAAAAATCTTATAAAAAACTACTTTGAGTAGTTTTTATAATTTTAGCAATTTGAAGTAATAAGTTGTTACAAAATATAATTAATCAAACACTTAATAGTGATTTTTTAACCCAGTCAAACTGTTAATAGTGATTAAAAATAAGCCAAAACTGTTGATAGTGACTAAATAAGTCGAAATTAATGGTGTATGAGGATTATGGTTTTCTCGGATTGTCAAATGGT
Organism: Ipomoea triloba; assembly: GCF_003576645.1. Lineage (NCBI taxonomy): Eukaryota > Viridiplantae > Streptophyta > Magnoliopsida > Solanales > Convolvulaceae > Ipomoea > Ipomoea triloba. The sequence continues at coordinate 9,089,785 of NC_044927.1, read as the reverse complement.
ATGCAAGTTTATTAATGGGTCTTCAACAGATTTATCTTATGCAGGTTGCATTATTAATGATTGCAAAGTTATTCAAAGACACTTTGAAATAGTGTCTATTAGTTTTATTCCTAGATCAGAGAATAAGCTTGCCCATGCTTTAGCTAGGGCTGCTCGTTCTCAACCTGGTCCTTTAGTTTGGTTTTCTATTGTTCCTGTTCGTTCTTAACCTGGTCCTTTAGTTTGATTTTCTATTGTTCTTCCTTGTATTGAACGTTTGATTTAATGAAGTTTGTTTTTCAAAAAAATAAGTCAAAATTAACTAATAGTTTTTAATCTTTTATTGAAATAGTATAATGAATACTAATTTCATAATTGTGATAAATATTCAATACATTTATGATATATTTTTCATAAATTCTAGTTTTTCATAGCATATCCGAAAATTAAAGAAAACACTTTCGGGGCCGGGAAAGATGGCATCAGAGATCACCGAAGAAGAAGAAACTGCAGAAAAAGAAGCCGAAAAGAGAAGCATCAGAAGAATCATTGAGTACCAGAAATCGCTCTATCTTTCTTCTTCATCTTCCCCTTCTTCATCATCTGCAGCAGCAATGCCGTCTTCTTCTTCTCCTTCTTCATTTTCCCAGTCGCGGAGAAGTAACAGCTTGATGGATCTGATGAAGGAAGGGAGCACATCTCTAAGGAGATTGTTTGACATGGAGCATACAAGCTTGGCTGCATATCTTCGTGATTACAGTGGATCGCCCGTCTTCAAGGCTATTCCGCTGTGGGGCAGCGATTCCGACGATGAAATCCATGGCGATCCTTGGAGCTCTATGAAACAAGAGATGGGGATGTCCGCCCTAGCAGAAGATCGGTTTGTGGATGAAGAGGTGGGGAAAAACCGGAGAATTGGTGGGAGAAAATTGAGCAGGAAGAAGTCTTTCAGAAGTTTGCCGAGGTTTGGTGGTCGTGTATGGAAAGTCAGAGGCTTCAGAGTCTTCAGGTTGAGGTTGAGGAGATTGAGAATTATTCTTTGTGGTCGGAAGTTTTGAGGTTGAAATAAAGTATAGGATGGAATAGGATTTGTTCTTCCATTTCTTGATTATAAGTTGATCTGATCAATGCAGAACATAAGAGGATTTATGATCAATTTTACACATTTTTCATAGTAAAATCAGATTTTTGTGACACAAAATAATCAGAGATTTGACCGTGGTTGAGGACATAATTGCCTATGCAGTTGTTCGTAACATTTCATATGATAATCTGAATCCAGAACCAAAATCAATAACACAAAGTGAAAAGAGACACTTGAGGCAAAGTTTAACTCGCTTAATGAAAGAAAATAATTTGGTTCCACTGTACTTACCTCAAGAAGTGTGATCCTAGTAGAATCTACGTAGGTGTTCGTACGGAAGAAGAATGGAGATAATGAGGTGATTAGATATAAAGCGAGATTAGTAACTTAGAGATTTACATAGAGGTCTGGAATTGATTTTGAACAAACACATTCTCCTGCTATCGATGGCACATTGCTCTGCTACTTGATATCACTGGCAGTTAAAAAAAAAAATTAGATATGCAGTTTATAAATTTAGTGATCGGTTATTTATATGGGTCCCTAGATGCTAATATATACTTGAGAATACCCGAAAACATTCATAACCCCAAGACGATGCATCAAACTTCAAGGTCATTTTATGGTTTGAAGCAATCAATTAGAATGTGGTATAACCATTTAAGTGAATTCCTTATGAACAAAGGATATATGAATAATGAAATTTGTCTATGTATCTTTATTAAGGAATCATCTTATGGTTTCTGCATTATATATATTTAGAGGTACAACTATTTCATTGAGGTCCGTTAAACAGACTCTAATTGCTACCTCAACTAATTACTCATAGGTCATTACTTTATATGAGCCTCGCAATAGTGTGTATGACTGAGGTCATTGATATATCATGTCTATAGCTCGTGCAGTCTCTCATGTAAAGACGATACTCCAGTGCACTATCTTGTATTCTTGTATGAGGACAATATGACATGTGCTGTACATATGGTTAGTGGATACATTAAGGGGAACATTACTAAGCATATTAAACCTAAGTTCTTTTACCCACACGAACACCAAAAGAGTGGCAAAATTATTGCTGAGAAAGTTCACTTTAGTGACAATATGACAGTTTTAATTTATTCATTTAGTACCTACCTACATCCACCACCTTTGAGAAATATATTCATAAAATTGGGATGCACATGCTTGGAAGGTTATTGTTTTGGGGGGAAAGGGGGGGGGGGGGGGGGG